>NW_026651770.1:0-94699 GCF_029873635.1 Malania oleifera | reverse complement strand
TCCAAAACCAGACAACTAAACCGAAATCCAAACCTAAGCTCAACCCCTAAACCTAACACCAAATGCTACCCAAACCCTAACTGGCACCTCAACCCTAAAGCAGCGAACCGACAGAACCCTAAACCCTAAACCTTATATATACTAAACCCTAAACCCTAACACCTAACAATAAACCCTAAACCCTAAACCCTAAACGCTACAAACATAAACCCGAAAACTAAACTCTCGGGATACTCTAACAACCACCGTAATCCTAAAACCTAAACCCTAAACCCTAGACCCTAAACCTTGAACGCTAAACTCGAAACCAAAAACCTTAAACCCTAACCCCTAAATGCTAGACCCTATACCAGGATCTCTAAACACTAAACACAAAAATCGTAAACCCTATACCGTAAACCTTAAACCTTAAACCAAAACCTAAAATCCAAAAAACAAAACCTTGAACCGCAACCCAGAACCTACTACAAAACTGGAAAACAGTCGTACCATTGCTTCAGGAATTTTCTCCTATCCCAAAATAAAAAATAAAAAAATCGTCCAAACCGGAGTTCAAACAAAGAAGTTATGCCCCCTCCATTTTCCTATAATCTTTAAAGCTAGATGGACCCTAAACCCTAAGCCCAAAACCCAAAACCCTAAACCCTAAGCCCTAAATCAAAAACACAAAACCCTAAACCCTAAACCCTAAACCTTAAAACCAAAAACATAAAACACTAAACCCTGAACCCTAAATCGTAAACCCTAAACTCCAAACCCTAACCCCTAAACATTAAACCCTAAACCCTAAACCCTAAACCCGAAACCCTAAACCCCAAGACATAAATCAAAAACACTAAACCCAAAACATAAAACCTTAATCCTTGAACCCTAAACCGTAAACGTTAAACTCAAAACCCTAACCCCTAAACGCTAAACTCTAAACCCTATACCCCAAAACCTAAATTGTAAACCCTAAATCCTAAACCCTAAACCCTAAACCTAAAACCCTAAACCTTAAACCCAAGACCCAAAACACTAAACCCTAAACCCCAAACCCTAAACCCTAAACCCTACACTATACACCCTAAACCCAAAACCTTAACAATTAACCCTAAACCCTAAACCCAAAACCCTAAACTATAAACCCTAAACCCTAAAACCTAAACCCTAAACCCTAGACCTTAAACTTTATACCCTAAACCCTAACCCTAAACCCTAAACCCTAAAACCGAAATCCTAGAAACTAAACACTAAACAATAAACCCTAAACGCTAAACCCTAAAGACTAAAACCTAAATCCAAAACCCTTAACCCTAAACCCTAAACCCTAGAAACTAAACACTAAACAATAAACCCTAAATGCTAAAACATAAACCCTAAACTATAAGCCCTAAACCCTAAACCCAAAACCCAAAACCCAAAACCCTAATCCTTAAAACCTAAACCCTAAACCCAACAACCTTGACCCCAAACCCCAAACCCTAAACGCTAAACCCTAACTCGAAACCGGAAACCCTAAACCCAAAACCCTAAACCCAAAACTCTAAACCCTGAACCAAAAACCAAAAACCCAAAACCCAAAACTCAAAACCCTGAACCAAAAACCGTAAACCCTAAACCCTAAAACCTAAATGCTCAACCCTAAACCCTAAACCCTAAAGTGCAACCTTAAAACCTAAACCCTACACTATACACCCTAAACCCAAAACCCTAACAATTAACCCTAAACCCTAAACCCAAAACCCTAAACTATAAACCCTAAACCCTAAAACCTAAACCCTAAACCCTAAACCTTAAACTTTAGACCCTAAACCCTAAACCCTAAAACCGAAATCCCAGAAACTAAACACTAAACAATAAACCCTAAACCCTAAACCCTAAACCCTAGAAACTAAACCCTAAACAATAAACCTTAAACCCTAAACCCTAAAACCTAAACCCTAAACTATAAGCCCTAAACCCTAAAACCTAAACGCTAAACCCAAAACCCAAAACCCTAAACCTTAAACCCTAAACCCTAAACGCTAAACGCTAAACCCTAAACCCTAAACCCTAAACGCTAATCCCTAAACAATAACCCTAACTCGAAATTGGAAACCCTTAACCCAAAACCCTAAATCCAAAACCCTACGCCCTAAAACCAAACCCCAAAACCCTAAAGACCAACCCTAAAACCTAAACCCTAAACGCTAAACCCTAACTCGAAACTCGAAAACCTAAACCCGAAACCCTAAACCCAAAATCCAAAATGCTAAGCCCTAAACCCTAAACCTTAAACTCTAAACCCTAAAAACAAAACCAAAAACCCTAAACCCAAACCCAAAACCATAAACCCTAAAACCTAAATGCTAAACCCTAAACTCTAAAACCTAAACCCTAAACCTAAACCCTAAGCACTAACCCTAAACCCTAAACCCTAAACCCTAAACCCTAAACCGTAAACCCTAAACCCTAAACCCTAAACCCTAAACACTAAACAATAAACCCTAAACCCTAAACCCTAAACTCTAAACCCTAAACGGTAACACTTAACCCTGAACTCTAAACCCTAAAGCCTAAAACCTAAACCCTAAACCCGAGACCCTAAACCTTGAATGCTAAACTAAACCCTAAACCTTAAACCCTAACCCCTAAATGCTAGACCCTGTACCCGGATCTTTAAACACTAAACACGAAAACCGTAAACCCTACACCGTAAACCTTAAACTTTAAACCCTAAATTTAAAACCCAAAAAACAAAACATTGAACCATAACCCAGAACCGACTCCAAAACTGGAAACCAGTCGTACCATTACTTCAGAAATTTTCTCTTACCACAAAATAAAATATACAAAAAATCGTCCAAATCGGAGTTCAAGCGAAGAAGTTATGCCCCTTTCATTTTCCTATAATCTTTAAAGCTTGATGGACCCTAAACCCTAAACCCTAAACCCTAAGCCCTAAATCAAACACCCTAAACCCTAATCCCAAAACCCCAATACATAAAACCCTAAACCCTAAACCCTAAACTCTAAACCCTAAACCCCAAACCCTAAACCCTAAACCCCAAACCCTAAACTATAAACCCTAAATCCTAAACCCAAAACCTTAAACCCTAAATCCAAAACCCTGAACCCTAAGCCCTAAACCTTACACCAAAAACCCTAAACCCAAACCCTAAACCCTAAACCCTAAACGCTAAACTCTAAACCCTAAAACCTAAACCCAAAAGAAAAACCCTAAACACTAACCCTAAACACTAAACCATAAACCCTAAAACCTAAACCCTAAAAAAAAACCATAACCCCTAAACCATAAACCCTAAACCCTAAACCTAAAACCCTAAACACTAAACAATAAACCCTAAACCTTAAACCCTAGACTCTAAACCCGAAACCCTAAACCCTAGACCCTGAACTCTAAACCCTAACCCTAAAACCTAAACCCTAAACCCTCGACCTTAAACCTTGAACACTAAATCTAAAACCCTAAACCATGAAAGCTAAACCTAAACCCTAAACCCTAGACCGTAAACTTTAAACCTTAGACCGAAAACCCAAAACCCAAAAAACAAAACCTTGAACCATAACCCAAAAACGATTCCAAAACCTAAAACTAGTCGTACCATTGCTTCGGTAATTTTCTCCTACCCCAAAATAATAATAAAAAAAAGTTTAAATCGGAGTTCAAACGAAGAAGTTATGCCCCCTTCATTTTCCTATAATCTTTAAAGCTTGATGGACCCTAAACCCTAAACCATAAACCCCAACCCTAAACCCGAAACCCTAAACCCTAAGCTCTAAATCAAAAACCCTAAACCGTAAACCATAAACCCTAAAACCTAAACCCTAAACCCTAGACCCGAAACCTTAAACGCTAAACTCGAAACCCAAAACCTTAAACCCTAACCCCTAAATGCAAGACCCTATACTGTAACCTTTAAACACTAAACACGAAAACGATAAACCCTAAGTTGTATACCTTAAACCTTAAACCCTAAACCTATAACCTAAAAGACAAAACCTTGAACCATAACCCCGAACCAACTCGAACACCGGAAACCAATCGTACCATTGCTTCAAAAATTTTCTCCTACTTTAAAATGAAAAAAAAAAAAAAATTCGTCCAAATCAAAGTTCAAACAATGAAGTTACGCCCCCTTCATTTTCCTATAATCTATAAAACTTGATGGACCCTAAACCCCAAACCCTAAACCCAAACCATAAACTTGAAACCCCGGACCCTAAGCCCCAAATCCAAAACCCTAAACCCCAAGCCCTAAAACACAAAACCCTAAACCCTAAACCCCAAAACATAAAACCCAAAACCCAAAACCCTAAATGCTAAACCCTCAACCCCAAACCCTAAACGCTAAACCTTAAACCTTAAACCCTAAACCCTACACCCTAAACTATAAACCCTAAATCCTAAACCCTAAACGCTAAACCCTGAACTCCAAACCCAAGACCCAAAACACTAAATGCAAAACCCAAAACCCTAAACCCTAAACCCAAAACCCTAAACCCTACACCCTAGACCCTAAACCCAAAACCCTAACCCCTAACCCTAAACCCTAAACCGTAAACCCTAAACCCTAAAACATAAACCCTAAGCCCTAGACCCTAAACCCAAACCCAAAACCCAAAACCCAAAACCCTAAACGCTAAACCCTAAACCCTAAAACCTAAATGCTAAACCCTAAACCCGAACCCCTAAACCCTAGACCCTAAATACAATACAATAAATCCTAAACCCTAAATCCTAAACCCCAAACTATAAACCCTAAACTCTAAAACCTAAACCCCAAACCCTAAACCCTAACCCCTAAACCTTAAACCCTAAACCCAAAACCCTAAACCCACATCCTAAACCCTAAACCCTAAACCCCGCACCATAAACCCTAACCCTAAACCCGAAACCCAAAACCCAAAACCCTAAATCCAAAACCCTAAACCCTAAACCCTAAACAATAAACCCTAAACCCTAAACCCTAAGCCAAAAACCTTAAACCCTAACCCTAAACACCAAACCTTAAACCCTAAATGCTAAACCCTAAACCCAAAAACAAAAACCCTAAACAAAAACCGTAAACCCTCACCCTAAACTCGAAACTGCAAACCCCAAACCCTAAATCAAAAAACCTAAAACCTAAACCCCAAACCCTAAACCCTAAAACATAAAACCCTAAGCCCTAAACCCAAATCCCTAAACCCAAAAAACATAAAACCCTAAACCCTAAACCCTAATATCTAAACCTTAAACAAAAAACCCTAAACCCTAACGCAAAACTCTAAACCCGAAACCCTAAACCCTAAACCCTAAACCCTAAACCCTAAGCCCTAAACACTAAACCCTAACCTCTAAACCAAACGGCCTAAACCCTAACCCAAAATGCTAAACCCTAAACCCTAAAAGCTACACCCTAAACACTAAACCATAAAAACTAACCCTAAACCCTAAACGTAAACCCTAAACACTAACCCTAAACCCTAATCCCTGAACCCTAGACCCTAAACACTAAATAATAAACCCTAAACCCTAAACCCTAAACATTGAACCCTAAACCCTAACCCTAAACCCTAAACCCTAAACCCTAGACCCAAAACCTTCAACAGTAAACTTTAGACCCTCAACCTTAAACCCTAACACCTAAATGCTAGACCCTATACCGTGACCTCAAAACACTAAACACGAAAACCAAAAACTCTAAACCGTAAACCTTAAACCGAAAACCCAAAAAGCAAAACATTGAACCGTAACCCTAAACCGGCTCCAAAACAAGAAACATAATCCCAAAACCTTAAAACCCAAAACATAAAATCCTAAACTCGGAACCCTAAACTGTAAATGCTAAACTCAAAACACTAACCCCTAAACGCTAAACCCTAAACCCTAAACTATAAACCCTAAATCCTATACCCTTAAACCCTAAACCCTAAACTATAAACCCTAAATCCTAAACCCTTGAACCCTAAACCCTAAACCCTAAACCCTAAACCCAAGAACCAAAACACTAAACGAAAAACCCCAAACCCCAAACCCTAAACCCTAAACCCTACACTATACACCCTAAACCCAACGCCCTAACCCTTAACACTAAACGCTAAACCCAAAACCCTAAACTATAAACCCTAAACCCTAAAACCTAAACCCTAGACCCTAGACCCTAAACCCTAACCCTAAACCTTAAAACCCATAAACGCTAAATCCTAAACCCTGAAACGTAAATTAAAAAAACTTAACCCAAAACACTAAACCCTAGAAACAAAACACTAGACAGTAAACCCTAAACCTAAATCCTAAACCCTAAACTATAAGCCCTAAACCCTAAAACATAAACCCTAAACCCTGGACCCCAAACCCTAAACCCTAAACCTTAAACCCGACACCCTAAAGCATAAACCCTAAACCCAACCTTAAACTCTAAACCCTAAAGGCTAAACCCTAACCCGAAACCCGAAACCCTAAACCCTAAACCCTAAATCCAAAACCCTAAGTCCTAAACCCTAAACTCTAAACCCCAAACCCTAAACCAAAAACCCTAAACCCAGGCCCTAAACCCTAAACCCTAAAACCTAAACACTAAACCCTAAACCCTAAACCTTAAACCCCAAAGTCTAAAGCCTAAACCCTAAACCATAAACCCTAAACCTTAAACCCTAAACCCTAAACACTAGACCCTGAACTCTAAACCCTAACCCAAAAACCAAAACCCTAAACCCTCGACCCAAAACCTTGAACGCTAAATGTAAATCTAAACCTTGAACGCTAAACCTAAACCCTAACCCAAAAACCTAAACCCTAAACCCTCGACCCAAAACCTTGAACGCTAAATCTAAAACCCTAAAACCTTGAACGCTAAACCTAAACCCTAAAACCTAAGCCCTAAACCCTTGACCCCAAACCCTAAACCCCAAACCTTAAACTCTAAACCCTAAACCCTAAACCCTGAACCCTTGACACCAAACCCTAAACCCCAAACCTTAAACCCTAAACCTGAAATCCTAAAGCCTAAACCCTAAAGCCCAACCCTAAAGCCTAAAGGCTAAACCCTAACCCGAAACCCTAAACCCTAAACCCTAAACCCTAAATCCAAAACCCTAAACCCTAAACCCTAAACACTAAACCCTAAACCCTAAACCAAAAATCCTAAACCCAAACCCTCAACCCTAAACCCTAAAACCTAAACACTAAACCCTAAACCCTAAACCCTAAATCCAAAAACATTAAACCCTAAACCCTAAAGCCTGAACTGTAAACGCTAAACCCTAAACCTTAAACCCTAAACGCTAAACCTTAAACATTAAACCCAAAACCCTAAACCCTAAATTCTAAACCCAAAATCCTAAACCCTAAAGGGTAAACCATGAACCCCAAACCCAAGACTCTAAACACTAAACGCAAAACCTTAAACCCTAAACCCTAAATCCTAAACCCTATACCGTAGCCCCTAAACCCAAAACCCTAACCCCTAACCCAAAACCCTAAACCCTAAATTTTAAATCCTAAACCCTAAAACCTAAACCCTAAGCCCTAGACCCTAAACCCTAACCCAAAACCCAAAACCCAAAACCCTAAACGCTAAACCCTAAACCTTAAAACCTAAATGCAAAACCCAAAACCTGAACCCTTAAACCCTAGACCCTAAACACGAAACAATAAATCGTAAACCCTAAACCCTAAATCCTAAACCCCACACTATAAACCCTAAACCCTAAAACCTAAACCCAAACCTTAAACACTAAACCCTAAACCCTCAACCTGAAACCCTAAACCTTAAACCCTAAACCCTAAACCCTAAACCCTAGAACCTAACCCTAAGCCCTAAACCCTAAACCCTAAACCCCGAACCCTAAACCCTAACCCTAAACCTAAAACCCAAAACCCAAAACCCTAAATCCAAAACCCTAAACCCTAAACCCTAAACACTAAACCCTAAACCCTAGACCCTAAACCCTAACTCCTAAGCCAAAAACCCTAAACCCTAACCCTAAACACTAAACCCTAAACCCTAAATGCTAAACCCAAAAACAAAAACAATAAACCAAAATCGTAAACACTAACCCTAAACACGAAACCGTAAACCCCAAACCCTAAATCAAATAACCTAAAACCTAGACCCCAAACCCTAAACCCTAAAACATAAAACCCTAAGCCCTAAACCCAAATCCCTAAACCCGAAAACATAAAACCATAAACCCTAAACCCTAAAACCTAAACCTTAAACCAAAAACCCTAATACCTAATGCAAAACTCTAAACCCTATACCCTAAAACTTAAACCCCAAACTGTAAACCCTAAGCCCTAAACCCTAAACCCTAAACCCTAAACTCTAAACGAAACAGCCTAAACACTAACCCTAAACGCTAAACCCCAAACCCTAAATGCTAAACCCTAAACCGTAAACCATAAACACTAACCCTAAACCCTAAACGTAAACCCTAAACCTAAACACTAAAAACTAACCCTAAACCGTAAATCGTAAACCGTAAACCCTAAACCATAAACCCTAGACCCTAAACACTAAATAATAAACCTTAAACCCTAAACCCTAAACTTTGAACCCTAAACCCTACACACTAAACCCTAAAACATAAACCCTAAACCCTAAACCCTAAACCTTAAATGCTAAACTTTAAACCCTGACCCTTAAACCCTAATGCCTAAATGCTAGACCCTATACCGTGACCTCAAAACACTAAACGTGAAAACCGTAAACTCTAAACCATAAACCTTAAACGTAAAACCCTAAAACTAAAACCCAAATGGCAAAACCTTGAACCATAACCCTGAACCGACTCCAAAATAAGAAACATAAAACCCAAAACCCTAAAACCCAAAACATAAAACCCTAAACCCTGAACCCTAAACCATAAATGCTAAACTCAAAACCCTAACCCCTAAACGCTAAACCCTAAACCCTAAACCCTAAACTATAAACCCTAAATCCTAAACCCTTAAACCCTAAACCCTAAACCATGAACCCTAAACCCCAGACCCAAAACATTAAAAGCAAAACCCCAAACCCCAAACCCTAAACCCTAAACCTTACACTATACACCATAAACCCAAAGCCCTAACCCTTAACACTAAACCCTAAACCTGAAACCCTGAACTATAAACCCTAAACCCTAAAACCTAAACCCTAGACCCTAGACCCTAAACCCTAACGCTAAACCCTAAACCCCCTAAACGCTAAACCCTAAACCCTAAAACGTAAATTCGAAACACTTCACCCAAAACCCTAAACACTATAAACAAAACACTAGACAATAAACCCTAAACCTAAATCCCAAACCCTAAACTATGAGACCCGAACCCTAAAACCTAAACCCTAAACCCTAAACCCTTGACCCCAAACCCTAAATCCTAAACCTAAAATCCTAAAGCCTAAACTCTAAAGCCCAACCATAAACCCTAAACCCTAAACCCATAACCCTAAAGGCTAAACCCTAACCTTAAACCTGAAACCCTAAACCCTAAACCCTAAACCCTAAATCCAAAACCCTAAGCCCTAAACCCTAAACTCTAAATCCTAAACCCTAAACCAAAAACCCTAAACCCAAACCCTAAACCCTAAACCCTAAACCCTAAACCCTAAAACCTAAACCCTAAACCCTAAACCCTAAACCCTAAACCCCAAAGCCTAAAGCCAAAAGCCTAAACCATAAACCCTAAACCTTAAACCCTAAAGCCAAAATCCTAATACTAAACAATAAACCCCAAACCTTAAACCCTAAACTCTAAACCCTAAACCCTAAACCCTAGACCCTGAACTCTAAACCCTAACCCTAAAACCTAAACCCTAAACTCTGGATCCTAAACCTTGAACGCTATAATCTAAAACCCTAAACCGTGAACGCTAAACCTAAACCCTCAAACCTAAACCCTAAACCCTAGACCGTGAACCTTAAACCTTAAATCCTAAACCTAAAATCGAAAAAACAAAACCTTGACCCATAACCTAGAAACAAGTCCAAAACCGGAAACCAGTTGTACCATTGCTTCAGTAATTTTCTCCTACAACAAAATATACAAAAAATTGTCTAAATCAGAGTTCAAACGAAGAAGTTATGCCCCCTTCATTTTCCTAGAATCTTTAAAGCCTGATGGACCCTAAACCCTAAACCCTAAACCCCAACCCTAAACCCAAAAACCTAAACCCTAAGCCTAAATAAAAAACCCTAAACACTAAACCATAAACCCTAAAACCTAAACCCTAAACCTTAGACCAAAAACCTTAAGCGCTAAACTCTAAACCCTAAACCCTAAATGCAAGACCCTATACTGTGACCTCTAAACACTAAACACGAAAACGATAAACCCTAAATTGTATACCTTAAACCTTAAACCCTAAACCTATAACCCAAAAGAAAAAACCTTGAACCATAAACCGTAACCAACTCAAAATGAAAAAAAAAAATCATCCAAATCGGAGTTCAAACAAAGAAGTTATGCCCCCTTCATTTTCCTATAATCTTTAAAGCTTGATGCACCCTAACCCCAAACCTTAAATCCAAACCCTAAACCTGAAAACCTAAACTGTAAGAACCAAATCCAACACCCTAAACCCTAAACCCTAAGCCCTAAACCCAAAATCGTCAATACAAAACTCTAAACCCTAAACCCTAAACGCTAAACCTTAAACCTTAAACCCTAAACTTTAAATCCTAAACCCTAAATGCTAAACCCTGAACTCCAAACCCAAGACCCTAAACACTAAATGCAAAACCCTAAACCCTAAACCCTAAACTATAAACCCTAAATCCTAAACCCTAAACGCTAAACACTGAACTCCAAACCCAAGACCCTAAATACTAAATGCAAAACCCTAAACCCTAAACCCTAAACCCAACACCCTAGACCCTAAACCCAAAAACCAAACCCTAACCCTAAACACTAAACCCTAAACCCTAAACTATACACCCAAAACCCTAAAACCTAAACCCTAAGCCCTAGACCCTAAACCTTAACCCAAAACCCTAAACCCTAAACGCTAAACCCTAAACCCTAAAACCTAAATGCTAAACCCTAAACCCTAAACCCAAACCCCTATACCCTAGACCCTAAACACGAAACAATAAATCCTAAACCCTAATACCTAAACCCCAAACCCCAAACCAAACCCTAAACCCTAAACCTTAAACCCTAAACCCAAAACCCTAAACCCTAAACCCAAAACCCTAAACCCTAGACCCTAAACCCTAAACCCTAAGCCCAAAACCATAAACCCTAAACGCCGAACACTAAACCCTAACCCCAAACCCAAAACCCAAAACCCAAAACCCCAAATCCAAAACCCTAAACCCTAAACGATAAACCCTAAACCCTAAACCCTAAACCCTAAGCCAAAAACCCTAAACCCTAACCTTAAACACTAAACCTTAAACCCTCAACAATAAACCCTAAACCCAAAAACAAAAACCCTAAACCTAAATCATAAACCCAAACCCTAAACTCGAAACCATAAACCCAAAATCGTAAATCAAAAAACCTAAACCCGAAACCCTAAACCGTAAAACATAAAACCCTAAGCCCTAAACCCAAATCCCTAAGCCTGAAAATATAAAACCCTAAACCCTAAACCCTAAAACCTAAACCTTAAACCAAAAACCTTGAACCCTAACGCAAAATTCTAAACCCTAAACCTTGAACTCTAAATCCTAAACCCTAAACCCTAAACCTAAATCCTAACCCCTAAACCCTAAACCCTAAACTCTAAACCAAACAGCCTAAATCCTAACCCTAAACGCTAAACCCTAAACTTTAAACGCTAAACCCAAAACCCAAAACCCTAAACCCTAAACCGTAAACCCTAGCCCCTAAACACTAAATAATAAACCCTAAACCCTAAACCCTAAACTCTGAACCCTAAACCCGAAACCCTAAACCCTAAACCCTAAACCCTAAAACATAAACCCGAAACCCTAGACCCAAAATAGTAAACGCTAAACTCTAAACCCTAAACATTAAACCCAACCCCTAAATGCTAGATCCTATACCATGACCTCAAAACACTAACCACAAAAACCATAAACTCTAAACCGTAAACCTTAAACCTTAAACCCTAAACCTAAAACCCAAAACGCAAAAACTTGAACCATAACCCTGAACCGACTCCAAAACGAGAAACATAAAACACAAAACCCTAAAACCCAAAACATAAAAACCTAAACCCTGAACCCTAAACCGTAAACACTAAACTCAAAACCCTAACCCCTAAACCCTAAACCCTAAAGTATAAACCCTAAATCCTAAACCCTTAAATCCTAAACCCTAAACCCTGAACCCTAAACCCACCCAAAACACTAAACGCAAAACCCCAAACCCAAAACCCTAAACCCTACACTATACACCCTAAACCCAAAGCCCCAACACTTAACCCTAAACCCTAAACCCAAAACACTGAACTATACACCCTAAACCCTAAAACCTAAACCCTAAACCCTAAACCCTAGACCCTAAACCCTAATCCTAAACCCTAAACCCTAAACCCCCTAAACGCTAAACCCAAAACCCTAAAACCCAAATCCGAAACACTTAACCCAAAACCCTAAACCCTAGAAACTAAACACTAGACAATAAACCCTAAACCCTAAATCCTAAACCCTAAACCCTAAACCCTAAACCCTAGACCCCAAACCCTAAACCCTAAACCCTAAACCTGAAATCCTAAAGCATAAACCCAAAAGCCCAACCCTAAACCCTAAACCCTAAACCCTAAACCCTAAAGGCTAAACCCTAACTCGAAACTCGAAACCCTAAACCCTAAATCCAAAACACTAAGCCATAAATACTAAACCCTAAACCCTAAACGAAAAACCCTAAACCCAAACCTTAAACCCTAAACCCTAAAACCTAAACGCTAAACCCAAAACCTTAAAGCACAAATCGAAAAGCCCAAACACTACAGCCCAACCCTAAACCCTAAACCCCTAAACCCTAAACCCTAAACGCTAAACCCCAAACCCCAAAACCTAAATCCAAAAAACTTAACCCTAAACCCTAAACCCTAGCAACTAAATACTAAACAAAATATCCTAAGCCCTAAATCCTAAACCCTAATCTATAAGCCCAAAACCCTAAAAGCTAAATCCTAAACCGTAAACCCTAAACCCCAAACCTTAAACCCTAAACCCTAAACCCTAAACCCTTGACCCCAAACCCTAAATCCTAAACCCTAAACCCTAACCCGAAACCAAAAACCCAAAACCGAAAACCCTAAATCCAATAACCTAAGCCCTAAACCCTAAACACTAAACCCTAAACCTTAAACCCAAAACCCAAAACCCAAAACCTAAAACCCCAAACCCTAAACCCTAAAACCTAAAACCTAAATGCTAAACCCTAAACCCTAAACCCCCAAAGCCTAAAGCCTAAAGACTAAACCCTAAAGCCCAACCCTAAATCCTAAACCCTAAACCCTAAAACTTAAACACTAAACCCTAAATGCTAACCCCAACCCGAAACTTGAAACCCTAAACCCTAAACCCTAAACGCTAAACACTAAACCAAAAATCCTAAGCCCTAAACCATAGAATCTAAACGCTAAACCCTAAAACCTAAACCCTAAGCCTAAACCCTAAACACTAATCCTAAACCCTAAACCCTAAACAATAAACCGTAAACCCAAAGCCCTAGACCCTAAACACTAAACAATACACCCTAAACCCCAAACCTTAAATGCTAAACCCTAAACCCTAAACACTAAACCTT
Source organism: Malania oleifera (assembly GCF_029873635.1). NCBI lineage: Eukaryota > Viridiplantae > Streptophyta > Magnoliopsida > Santalales > Ximeniaceae > Malania > Malania oleifera. The sequence continues at coordinate 81,021 of NW_026651770.1, read as the reverse complement.
GAACTCTAAACCATAAACCCTAAAACCTAAACCCTAAAGACCCTAAACCTTGAACGCTAAACTCTAAACCCCAAACCTTAAACCCTAAGCGCTAAATGCTGGACCCTATATCAGGATCTCTAAACACTAAACACAAAATCCGTAAACCCTATACCGCAAACCTCAAACCTTAAACCCTAAACCTAAAACCCAACAAACAAAACCTTGAACAATAACCCCGAACCGATTCCAAAACAGGAAACCAGTCGTACTATTACCTCAGAAATTTTCCCCTTCCTCGAAATAAAAAAAAAAATTGTCCAAATCAGAGTTCAAACGAAGAAGTTGTGCCCCCTTCATTTTCCTATAATCTTTAAAGCTTGATGGACCCTAAACCCTAGACCCTAAACTGTAAACCCTAAACCCTAGACCCTAAAAACAAAAAAATAAACCATAAACCCTTAACCATAAACTCTAAATCCTAAACCCCAAACCTTAAACCCTAAACCCTAAACCCTAAACCCTAAACCTTAAAAGCTAAACACTAAATCCAAAACATTAAACCATAAGGCCTAAATGCTATACCCTATACCGTGACCTCTAAACACTAAACACAAAAACCATAAACCCTAAACCATAAACCTTAAACCTTAAACCCTAAACCCAAAACAGAAAACCAGTCGTACCATTGCTTCAGAAATTTTCTCCTACCCCAAAATAAATAAAAAAAAATCATCCAAATTGGAGTTCAAACAATGAAGGTATGTCACCTTCATTTTCCTATAAACTTTAAAGCTTGATGGACCTTAAACCCTAATCCCTAATCCCTAAACCCAAAACCCTAACCTAAAACACGAAACCCAAAGGCCTAAGCTCTAAATCAAAACACCTTCAACCCTAAACCCTTAAACATAAAATCCTAAACCCTAAAACATAAAACCCTAAACCCTAAACCCTAAACCCAAAACCCAAAACTCTAAACCCTAAACCCTAAACCCTAAACCATAAACTATAAACCCTAAATCCTAAACCCAAAACCCGTAACCCTAAACCCTAAACCCAAAACCCAAAACCCTGAACCCTAAACCTAAGACCCCGAACACAAAGCGCTAAACCCAAAACCCTAAATCCAAAACCACTAACCCTAAACTATAAACCCGGAACCCTAAATTATAAACCCAGAACCATAAAACTCAAACCCTAAACACTAGACTCTAAACCCTACAACCTAAACCCTAACCCTAAACCCTAAACCCTAAACCCTAAACGCTAAACCAAAAACCCTAAAACCTAAATCCTAAACCCTACACCCTAAATCATAAACCCTAGACCCTAAACACTAAACAATAAATCCTAAACCCTAAAAACTAAAACTTAAACCCAAAACCCAAAACCCTAAACCCTAAACCTTAAACCCTAAACCCTAAACCGTAAACCCTAAACCCCAAACACTAAACCCTTGACCATAAACCAAAAACCCAAAACACTAAACCCTAGACCCTAAACCTTAAACCCAAAACCCTAAACCTTTGACCATAAACCCAAAACACTAAACCCTAAACCCAAAAACCAAAAACATAAACCCGAAACCCTAAACCCTAAACCCTAAACCCTAAACCCCAACTCTAAACCCAAAACCCAAAACCCAAAACCCTAAATCCAAAACCCTAAACCCTAAATCTTGAACCCTAAACCAAAAATTCTAAACCCTAACCCTGAACACTAATCCCTAAACCCGGAACACTAAACCCTAAACCATAAAACCTAACCCTAAACCTAAACTCTAAACCCTAACCCTAAACTCGAAACCATAAACCCTAAACCCAACATCTAGAACCCAAAAACGTAAACTAGAAAGATTAAACCCAAAAACATAAAACTCTAATCACTAAACCCAAAACCCAAAACCCGAAAAAATAAAACCCTAAACCCTCAAACCTAAACCCTAAACCAAAAACCTTAACCCTAACGCAAAACCCTACACCCTAAACCCTAAATAGCAAACCTTAAACCCTAAAACCTAAAACCTTAACACTAAACCCAAAACCCTAGACCCTTAACACTAAACAATAAACCCTAAACCCTAGACCCTAAACCCGGAACCCTAAATCCTAAACCCTAAACTCCAAACCCTAAACCCAAGTCCTTAAACACTAAATAATAAACTCAAAACCCAAAACCCTAAACTCTAAACCCTAAACCCTAAACGCTAAACCCTAAACACAAAACCGTAAAACCTAAACACAAAATCCTAAAACTCTAAACCCTAAACCTTAAACTCTAAACGCTAAACCCTAAACCCTAAAAAATAAAACCCTAAACCCTAAACCAAAAACCTAAACCCGAACCATAAACCCAAATCCTAAACCCTAAACGCTAAACCCTACACCCTAAAACGTAAATCCTAAACCCTAGACCCTAAACACTAAACAATAAACCCTAAACTCTAAACCCTAAACCCTAAGCCCTAAACCCTAAAATATAAGCCCCAAACCCTAAAGCCAAAACCCTAAATCCTAAACCCTAAACCCTAAACCCTAAATGCTAAACCCTAACCCGAAACCCAAAACCTTAAACCCTAAACCCAAAATCCAAAACCCTAAACCCTAAACCCCGCACCCTAAACCCTAAACCAAAAACCCTAAACTATAACCCTCAACCCTAAACTTTAGAACCTAAACCCTAAACCTAAACCCTAAACACTAACCCTAAACCCTAAACCATAAACCCTAAACTGTGAACCCTAAACCCTAGACCCTAAAAACTAAACAATAAACTATAAACCCTAAACCATAAAGTCTAAACCCTAAACCCCAAACCCTAAACCCTAAACCCTAAAACCTAAACCCTAAACCCTAGACCCTAAACCTTAAACACTAAACATTAAACCCTAAACATAAAACCATAACCCCAAAATGCTAGACCCTATACCGTGACCTCTAAACACTAAACATGAAAACCGTAAACCCTAAACCATAAACCTTAAAACCTAAGCCCTAAACCTAAAACCCAAAAAACAAAACCTTGAACCATAACCCCGAACCGACTCAAAAAGAGCAAACCAGTCGTACCATTGCTTCAGAAATTTTCTTCTACCCCAAAATAAATAAAAAAACCTTAAACCCTAAACCCTTAAACATAAAACCCTAAACCCTAAACCCAAAAATCTAAACCCTAGACCTTAAATGCAAAAACCTAAACCCTAAACCCTAAACCCTAAACCCTAAATTATAAACCCTAAATCCTAAACCCAAAACCCCTAATCCTAAACCCTAAACCCTAAACCCTGAACCCTAAACCAAAGACCCTGAACACAAAGCGCTAAACCGAAATCCTAAATCAAAAACTCTAAACCCAACACCCCACACCCTAAACCAAAAATTGTAACCACTAACCCTAAACCCGAAACCCTGAACCCTAAACTATAAACCCAAAACCATAAAAGCTAAACCCTAAACCCTAGACTCTAAACCCTAGACCCTAAACCCTAACCCTAAAGCCTAAACACTAAACCCTAAACACTAAACCGTAAACCCTAAAACCTAAATCCTAAACCTTAAACCCTAAACGATAAACCCTAGACACAAAACACTAAACAATAAATCCTAAACCCTAAACTATAAACCCTAAAAACTAAAACTTAAACCCAAAACCCACAACCCTAAACACTAAACCCTAAACCCTACACCCTAAACCCTTGACCATAAACCGAAAGCCCTAAACCCAAAACCAATAACCCTAAACCCTAAACCCTAACTCTAAACCCAAAACCCTAAACCCTAACCCCTAATTCCAAAATCCTAAACCCTAAACCCTAAACCCTAAACCAAAAATCCAAAACCCTAACCCTGAACACTATTCCCTAAACCCTAAACGCTAAACCATAATCCATAAAACCTAACCCTAAACCTAAACTCTAAACCCTAACGCTAAACTCGAAACCGTAAACCCTAAACCCTAAATCTAGAACCCAAAATCATAAACTTGACAAACTAAACCCTAAAACGTAGAACCCTAAACGCTCAAACCAAAATCCAAAACTAGAAAACAAAAAACCCTAAACCCTAACCCTGAACAGACTCCAAAACTGGAAACCAATCATTCCATTGCTTAAAAAAGTTTCTCCTACCCCAAATAAAAAAAAAATCCTGCAAATCGGAGTTTAAACGAAGAAATTTTGCCACCTTCATTTTCCTATAATCTTCAAAGCTTGACGGACCCTAAACCCTAGACCCTAAACCCTAAACCCTAAAGCCCAACCCAAAACCCAAAATACTAAACCCTAAATTCTAAACCCGAAACACTAAAACCTAACACTAAAGTCGAAACCCGAAACCCTAACCCCAAAATCCAAAACCCTAAAACCTAAACCCTAAACCCTAAAACGTAAAACCCTAAACCCTTAAAATTAAACCCTAAACCCTAAACCCTAAACAAAAAGCTGTAAACCCTAACCTTAAACCCTAAACCCTAAACACCAAACTCTGAACCCTAAACTCTAAAACCTAAATCCTAAACCCTCAACCCTGAACCCTAAACCCTAGATCCTAAACACTAAACAATAAACCCTAAACCCAAAACTACAAACCCTAAATCGAAAACATAAACCCTAAACCCTAAACCCTAAACCCCAAACCCTAAACCCTAGACCTTAAACACTAAAAAATAAACCCCAAACTTTAAACCCTAAACCCTAAACCTTTAACCCTAAACCCTAAACCCAAGACCCTAGACCCTAAACACAAAATAAAAAACCCTAAACTGTAAACCCTAAACCAAAAACCATAAAACCTAACCCTAAACACTAAACCCCAAACACTAAACCTAAACCCTAAACCTAAACCTTAAACGTAAACCCTTAAACTTTACTCTAAACTCGAAACCGTAAACCCTAAATTCTTAAATCCAAAACACTAAAACCTAAACCTGAAACCCTAAACCCTAACACATAAAACCCTTAATCCTAAAGCCAAAACCCTAAACCCGAAAATATAAAACCCTAAACCCTAAAACCTAAACCCTAAACCAAAAACCCTAAACTCTAACGCAAAACCCTAAACCCTAAACTCTAAACCCTAAACCCTAAACCCTAAACACTAAACAATAAGCCCTAAACCCTAAACCCTAAACCCTAAACCCTAAACCCTAAACCAGAAACTGTAGACCCTAAACCCTACACCCCAAACACCAAACGCTGAACCCTAAATCATAAACCCGAAACCCTAAACCTTATACCCTAAACCCCAAACCCTAATCACTAAACGCTAAACCTTAAACATCAAAAACTAAACCTTACACCCTAAACCCAAAACCTTAACTCCTAACCCTAAACACTAAAACCTAAACCCTGAACCCTAAACCCTAGCCCCTAAACCCTAATCCCTAAACACTAAACAATAAACCCTAAACCCTAAACCCTAAACTTTAAACCCTGAACCCTAAACGCTAATCCCTAAATGGTAAACCCTAAAATCTAAAACATAAAACCGTAAATCCTAAACCCTAAAAAAAAAACCCGAAACCCTAACTGTAAACCCCAAACCGTAAACCCTAAATGCTAAACCTTAAACCCTAAAACGTAAATCCTAAAACCTAAACCCTAGACCCTAAATACTAAACAATAAACCCAAAACCGAAAACCCTAAACTCTAAACCATAAACCCTAAATCGTAAACCCTAAACTCTAAACCCTAAACCCTAAACCATAAACCCTAGATCCTAAACCTTAAACCCTAAACCCTAAACCCTAAACCCTAAACCAAAACCACTAAACCCTAACCACAAACCCCAAACCCCAAACCCTAAATGCTAAACCCTAAACCCTAATATGTAAATACTAAACCGTAAGCCCTAAACCCTAAACCCTAGACGCAAAACACTAAACAATAAACCCTAAACCCTAAACTATGAGCCCTAAACCCTAAAACCTAAACACCTAAACCCTAAAACCTAAACACTAAACCCTAAACCCTAAACCCTAAACCCTTGACCCTAAACCCTAGACCTTAAACACTAAACAATAGACCCCAAACCCTAAACCCTAAACCCTAAACCGTAGACCCTAAACCATAAACCGTAAACTCTAAACCCTAAACCTTAAACCCTAAACCCTAAATTGTAGACCCTATACCATGAACTCTTACACTAAACATGAAAATCGTAAACCGTAAATCGAAAACCTTAAACCTTAAAACCTAAACCTAAAACCCAAAAAACAAAACCTTCAACCCTAACCCCGAACTGACTCCAAAATCGGAAACCAATCATTCCATTGCTTCAAAAACTTTCTCCTACCTCAAAATTAAAAAAAAAAAATCGTCCAAATCGGAGTTGAAATGAAGAAGTTACGCCCCCCTTCATTTTCCTATAATCTTTAAATCATGACGGACCCTAAACCCTAAACCCTAATCCCAAAACACCAAACCCTAAACCCTAAAGCCTAACCCTAAACCCAAAATCGTAAACCGAAAATTCGAAACCCGTAACACTAAACGCTAACCCTAAACTCAAAACCCTAAACCTTAAGCAGAAAATCCAAAACCCGAAACCCTAAACCCTAAACCCTAAAATATAAAACCCTTAACCCTAAACCCTAAACGCTAAACCCTAAACCTTAAAACCTAAATCCTAAACCCTAAACCCTAAACCCTAAACCCTAGATCCTAACCACTAAAAAATAAACCCTAAACCCTAAACGTAAAACCCAAACCCTAAACCCTAAACCCAATACCCTAAACACTAAACAATAATTCCTAAACCCCAATTCTTAAACCTTGAACTCCGAACCCTAAACCCTAAACAAAAAACCTTAAACCCTAACCCTAAACCCTAAACCTTAAACGCTAAACTCGAAACCCTAAAACAAAAACCTAAACCCAATACCCTAACCCCTAGACACAAAACACCAAACAAAAGACCCTAAACCCTAAACCCTAAGCCCAAAACCCGAAACCCTAAACCCTAAACCATAGACTTTAAACACTAAAAATTAATCCCAAAAACCTAAACCTAAAACCCTAAACCATAAACCCTAAATACAAAACCTTAAACCCTAAACCCTAAACCCTAAACACTAGACCCTAAACACTAAACAATAAACCTTAAACGTTAAACTTTAAACCCTAAACCAAAAAACCCTAAACCCTAACCCTAAACACTAAACCCTAAACGCTAAACCCGAAACCCTAAAACCTAAACCCTAAAACTAAACCCTAAACCTTTACCTTAAACTAAAAAACGTAAACCCAAATCCCTAAAACCTAAACCCAAAACCCTAAACCCTAAAACATAAAACCCTAAACCCGAAACCCTAAACCCAAAACCCGAAAACATAAAACCCTAAAACCTAAACCCTAAACCCTAACCCCTAAACTCTAAACTGTAAACCCTAAAACCAAAACCCTAAACCCTAAACCGTAAACCCTCAACCCTAAATCCTAAACCCTAAACCCTAAACCCTAAACCCAAAACCCTAGACGCTAAACACTGAACAATAAACCCTACACCGTAGACACTAAACCCTAAACCCTAAACCCTACACCCAAAACTCTAAACCCTAAACCCAAACGCAAAACCCTAAACCCTAACCCCAAAACTCTAAACCCTAAATCCTAAAACCTAAACCCTAAACCCTAAGCCATAAACTTTATACCCTAAACCCTAAACCCTAAACCCTAAACCGTAAACCCGAAAATATAAAACCCTAAAACCTAAACCCTAAACCCTAACGCAAAAGCCTGAACCCTAAAACCTAAACCCTAAACCCTAAACCCAAAACCAAAAACCCTAGACCCTAAATACTAAAAATAAATCCTACACCCTAGACACTAAATCGTAAACCCAAAATCCTAAACCCTAAACCCTAAACACTAAACCCTAGACCCTAAACCATAGACCCAAAACACTAAACGCTAAACGCTAAACCCTAAACCCTAAACCCTAAACCCTAACCCCTAACCCCAAACACTAAAACCTAAGCCCTAAACCCTAATCCCTAAATCGTAGGCCCTAAACCCTAGTCCCTAAACACTAAAAAGTAAACCCTAAGCCCTAAACCCTAAACTCTAAACTGGAAACCCAAAACGTTAAACCCCAAAACCAAAACCAAAACCCTAAAACCAAAACACAAAACCCAAAAACTCTAAACCCAAAACCCTAAACGCTAAACCCAAAACCCAAAACCCTAAAACATAAACCCTAAACCCTAAACCCTAAACCAAAAATCCTAAAGCCTAACCGTAAACCCCAACCCCTAAACCCTAAACGCTAAACCCTAAACCCTAAACCCTAAAACATAAATCCTAAACCCTAATCCCTAAACCCTAAACCCTAAACCTTAGACCCAAAACACTAAACAATAAAAACTAAACCCTAAACCCTAAACCCTAAACCCTAGACTCTCAACACTAAACAATAAACCCTAAACCCAAAACCCTAAACTTTAAACCCTAAACCCTAACCTCTAAACCCTAAACTTTGAACCCTAAACCCTTCACCCTAAACCTTAAACCCTAAACTCTAAACCTTTAACCTTAAACCCTAAACCCTAAATGCTATACCCTATACCGTCAACACTATACACTAGAGATGAAAATCGTAAATCGTAAACCATAAACCTTAAACCTTAAACCCTAAACCTAAAACCCAAAAAACAAAACTTTGAACCCAAACCCTAAATCGACTCCAAAACAGAAAACTAATCGTTCCATTGCCTCAATAATTTTCCCCTATTCCAAAATAAATAAATAAAAAATCATCCAAATCAAAGTTCCAACGAAGAAGTCATGCCCTAAAACCTAAACCCAAAACCTAAACCCAAAACGCTAAACCCTAAACCCTAAAACCTAAATCCTAAACCCTAAATCCTAAACCCTATACCCTAGTCCCTAAACAATAAACAATAAAACCTACACACTAAACCTAAAAAATATAAACCATAAACCCAAGAACCTAGACCCTAAACCCTAACCCCTAAACCCTAAACCCTAAACCCAAAACACTAAACAACAAAGCACTTACCCTAAACCTTAAACCCTAAACTATAAACCCTAAACCCAAAAACATAACCCTAAACCCTAAACCCTAAACCCTAAACCCTAAACCTTAAACACTAAACCCTAAACCCTAAACACTAAACTCTTGACCCTAAACCCTGAACCCTAAATTCTAAACCCTAAACCCTAAATAATAAAGCCTAAACCTAAACCATAAACCCTAAACCCTAAACCTTCAACCTTAACCCTAAACCCTAAACCCTAAACCCTAAACCCTAAATCCTAAACCCTCAAACCTAAACCCTAAACACTAACCCTAAACTCTAACCCTAAACGCTAAACCCTAAAAATTAAACACTAAACCCTAAACCCTAAACCCTAAACACAAAAAAAATAAACCATAAACCCTAAACTCTAAACTCTAAACCCTAAACCCTAAATCCTAAACCTTAAGCCCTAAACCCTAAACCCTAAACCCTTAAACCTAAATCCTAAACCCTAGACCCTAAATCTTAAACCCCAAACCCTAAATGCTAGACCCTATAGCCTGACCTCAAAACACTAAACATGAAAATCGTAAACCCTAAACCGAAATCCTCAAACCTTAAACCCAAAACAAAAAACCTTGAACCATAACCCCGAACCGACTCCAAAACCGAAAAAAAGTCGTACCATTGCTTCATAAATTTTCTCGTACCCCAAAAAAAAAATCGTCCAAATAGGAGTTCAAAAGAAGAAGTTATGCCCCCTTCATTTTCCTATAATCTTTAAAGCTTGATGGACCCTAAACCTTAAACCCTAAACCCTAAACCCTAAAAAGTAAAACCCTAGACAGTAAACCCTAAACCCTAAAACAGAAAACCGTATACCCTAAACCCTAAACCCAAAACCCAAAACCCCAACCCTAAACTCTAAACCCTAAACCCTAAAACCTAAACCCTAAACCCAAAACCCTAAATCCTAAACTCCAAACCCAAAACCCTAGACCCTAAACACTAAACAATAAACCCTAAACCTTAAACCATTAACCATAAGCCCTAAACCCTAAACCCTAAACCATAAACCCTAAACACTAAACCGTAAACCTTAAACCCTAAACCCTAAATTCTAGACCCTATACTGTGAACTCTATACACTAAACATGACAATCGTAAACCGTAAATTGTAAACCTTAAACCTGAAAACCTAAACCTAAAACCCAAAAAACAAAACCTTGAACCCTAACCCCGAACCGACTCAAAAATCGGAATCAATCGTTCCATTGCTTCAAAAATTTTCTCCTACCCGAAAATAAAATAAAAAATCGTCCAAATCGGAGTTCAAATGAAGAAGTTATGCCCCCTTCATTTTCCAATAATCTTCAAAGCTTGACGGACCCTAAGCCCTAGACCCTAATCCCAAAACCCAAAACCCTAAAGCCTAATCCCAAACCCAAAATCCTAAACCCTAAATTCTAAACCCGTAATGCAAAACACTAACCCTAAACTTGAAACCCTAAACCTTGAGCTGAAAATAAAAAACCCTAAACCCTAAACCGTAAAGCCTAAAACATAAAACCCTAGACCCTAAACCCTAAAACGTAAAACCCTAAACCCTAAACCGTAAACACTAAACCCTAAACCCTAAACCAAAAACCTTAAACCCTAACCCTAAACCCTAAACCCAAGATCCTAAACACTAAACAATAAACCCTAAACCCTAAACGTAAAACCTAAACCCTAAACCCTAAAACCTAAACCCTATACCCTAAACCCTAGACACTAAACACTAAACAATAATTCCTAAACCCCAATTCTTAAACCCTAAACTCCAAACCCTAAACCCTAAACTGTAAACCAAAAAGCCTAAACCGTAACCCTAAACCGTAACCCCTAGACGCTTGTTGACCTTATAGGTCACGCCCATTTTTGATAATGACAAATACTCCTGTATTTAATAAATATTTTGCTCATGTGCATGTTCATATTAGCATATCATCAATGGCACAAGAAAGCTCAAAGCTTGAAGACCAATTCTTGAAGAGCAGTTTGTATTTTCAGTTGTAACATATTTAGTGGTCTATTTGGTTTGTAATAGTAACTAGGACATTTGGTTTGTAATAAGCACACACAACACATGCATGGTTTATTTTGTAAGCTCAAACCAAATCATAATGCAAAATGACCTTAGTGTGACCAAGGGTTTCAGTCGACCGACACCGGACTTTTTCTGTGTCTTCAAATTGGCCCCCAAGTGACCTTAGGACACACACATTTTCACATATATTTGTTAGGCACTTGAATAGGGGTTGTTTGTTTCAATACTGGACCGAAATGCACATATGGTGCACTTCCGGTCGACCAGCCAAGGTAGTTCAAAAGGCCCTGGTCAATCGAAAGCTCCTTGGGTCAAAAGTTTGACCATCTGGTCGACCAAAACCTCCCTAGGTCAAAATTTTGACCATTTGGTCGACCGAATTAGGTAGTTCAAAAGGCTCTAGTCGATCGAAACCCCCTGGGGTCAAAAGTTTGACCATTTGGTTGATCGACCCTTTTTGTACTCGAACTGCCTGGTCGACCGGAGGGTTCTTGGGAGAATTTCCAATGGTCTAGTTGACCAAACCAGCCAGTACAAAATGGTCTGGTCGACCGAACCTCGAAAAATTAGGAAATTTCCTTCTCCTGGTTGACCGAGACCTCAGTTCAAAAGTCTCCTGGTCCACTCAAACTTACCTTCTCTATCCTTCTGTATCATTTGTAAGTGCATTGAGTGATATTGTTTAGAGGTTTGCTCTCATTGTTTAAAGTGCTTTGAATCAATTTTTCATACAAGAGCATAACCTAAGTATTCTTAAGAGGCTTTTCTAATAAGCCTATCCTAAGAAGACTTGTTAAACTTCCGAGTGTTGCATTCTCATTACAATAACTTAGGAAGTTTGTATTTGCCTTTGGCTTGCAAAACTATTTTCAAACGTATTCAAATATCTTGTGGTATTCATTTTGATATTCTTGTGAAAATATATTTGTGTGTATTATATTAATCTTTGTGGCAATATCCATTCAAATCTATATCATTTTCTGAAATACAAAGATTACATATATCTTGCAATCCAAGCATATACATATTTATATGATTGAGACATTCTATTGATTGATATTCTTAAGGCTTGTTTGATATTCTGTGTGAACACGTTTGATTGAATATTTTGAAATACACATATTATTATTGATACTCTCACGTACTCACTACACTGATAGAAAACATCTTTGAGAGTTAAACTATCCAGACCACACAGAGTTACATTATTAAATCATCTGTGGTGTATGTGATATTGAGCGCATTTGTGGTACAAATTTTCTTTACATGAAAGCACCCATACATTGTACTTTTGTTTGTATATCTAAGAGATTCCAGGCATGGCCTGAGGGGGCGGTAATCCAGCCCGGTAAGGATTGGTGTAAAGGTGCCGCTCCAACCGTTCAAGTGAGCAAGTTAGTGTGATAATCCTTGTGCTGGTTAACCAAGGCGGGGACGTAGACAGTTGGCCGAACCTCGATAACATAGCTGTGTGTCACCCTTTATTTATTGCTTTCTGGTGCTTGTGTGATTAATTAAACTGTTTCATTTAAATTCTGATATATTTATATTATTATTAGATTGACCATAGAATTGTGAACATACTGCTGTTAGGAGGAATACCTACAGGTTAAATTTTAAAAATACCAATTCACCCCCCCCCTCTTGGGACCACGGTAAAGCTAACAATGCAAAACACTAAACAAAACACTCTAAACCCTAAACCCTAAACTACATACCCTAAACCTGAAACCTAAACCCCAAACCCCAAACCCTAAGCCAAAAAACCGAAACCCTAAACCCTAAACCCTAGACCCAAAACACTAAACAATAAACCCTAAACCCTAAACCCTAAACCATAAACCCTAAATCTTAAATCTTAAACCCTAAACCCTAACCCTAAACACAAAACCCTAAACCCTAAACGCTAAACCATAAACCCAAAAACCTAAACCCTAAACCGAAACCCTAAAACCTTACCCTAAACTAAAAATCGTGAACCCTAAACCTTAAAACCTCAACTCGAAACCATAAACCCTAAAACAAAAAACCCCAAATCCTAAACCCTAAACCCAAAACCCGAAAAAAAATCCTAAAACCTAAACCGTAAACCAAAAACACTAAACCATAATGCAAAACACGAAACCCTAAACCCTAAACTCTAAACCCTAAACCCTAAAACCTAAACCCTAAATCCTAAACCCTAAACCCTAAACTCTAAACCCAAAACCCAAGACCCTAAACACTAAACAATAAACCCTAAACCCTAAACCCTAAACCCTAAACCCTAGACCCTAAACCATTGACCCTAAACACTAAACGCTAAACCCTAAACCCTACATCCTAAACCCAAAGCCCTAACCCCTAACACAAAAAACTAAAACCTAAGCCCTGAACCCTAAATCCTAAACCGTAGACCCTAAACCCTAGTCCCTAAACACTAAACAATAAACCCTAAACCCTAAACACTAAACTCTAAACCTGAAACCCAAAACACTAAACCTCAAACCCAAAACCCTAAAACCTAAACACAAAACACAAAAACTCTAAACCCCAAACCAAAAACCCCAAATGCTAAACCCAAAACCCAAAACCTAAAACAAAAAACCCTAAACCCTAAACGCTAAACCCTATACCATAAACGCTAAACTCTAAACCCTAAAACGTAAATCCTAAACCCTAAACCCTAGACCCAAACACTAAACAATAAAAACTAAATTGTAAACCGTACGCCGTAAACCCTAGACCCTAAACACTAAACAATAAGCCCTAAACCCAAAAACCATAAACTCTAAACCCTAAACCCTAAACCCTAACCCCTAAACCCTAAACCCTAAACTCTAAACCCTAAACCCTAAACCCTAGACCCTAAACCTTAAACCCTAAACAGTAAACCTTAAACCTAAAATCCTAAACCCTAAATGCTGGACCCTATACCGTCAACTCTATACACTAAAGATGAAAATCGTAAACCGTAAACCTTAAACCTTAAACCCTAAACCTAAAATCCAAAAAACAAAACTTTGAACCCTAAGCCCAAAACGACTCCAAAATAATAATAAAAATTGTCCAAATTGGAGTTCAAACGAAGTAGTTATGCCCTAAAACCTAAACCCAAAACCCAAAACCCTAAACGCTCCCTAAAACCTAAATCGTAAACCCTAAACCCTAAACCCTAGACCCTAAACACTAAAAAATAAACACTAAACCCTAAACTCCAAACCCTAAACCCTAAACACAAAACCCTATACCCAAAACCCTAAAGCCTAAACACAAAATGCTAAAAATGTAAACCCTAAACCCTAAACCCTAAACCCTAAACCATAAACCCTACACCTTAAACCCTAAACCCTAAAAAGTAAAACCCTAAACCCTAAATCCCAAGCCCTAAACCATAAAACATAAAATCCTAAACCCTAAACCCTAAACCGAAAACCAAAACCCTTAAACCCTAACCAAAAACCCTAAAGCCTAAAACATAAACGCTAAACCCTAAACCTTAAAACCCAAACCCTAAACCTAAACCCTGAAGACTAACCACAAACCATACACCTCATACCCTAAAACCTAAACCATAAACCTTAAGCACTAAACAATAAACCCTAAACCCTAGACCCTAAACCCTAAACCCTAAACCCTAAACCCCCAACTCTAAACCCTAAACCCTAGTCCCTAAACACTAAACAATAAACCCAAAACCCTAAAACCTAATCGCTAAACCTTAAACGCTAAACCCTAAACGCTAAAACATAAAACCCTAAACCCTAAACCATAAACCAAAAACCTTAAACTCTAACCGTAAACCCCAAACCCCAAACATTAAACCAAAACCCTAAACCCTAAACCCTAGACCCGAGACCTTAAACCCAAAACTCTAAAGCTTAAAAAGTAAACCCTGAACCCTAAACCTTAAACACTAAACCCTAAACCCTAACCGTAAACCCCCAAACCCCAAACCCCAAATCCTAAACCAAAACCCTAAACCCTAAACTCTACACCCCAAACCCTAAAACTCTAAACCCTGAACTATAAACCCTAAACCCTAAACCCTAAATGCTAAACCCTAAACCCTAAACCCTAAAATATAAAACCCCAAACCTTAAACCCTAAACCAAAAACCTTAAAATCTAACCATAAACCCAAAACCCCAAACCCTAAACCAAAACCCTAAACCCTAGACCCTAGACTGTAAACCCTAAACTCTAAACCTTAAACCCTAAACCCTAAATGTTAGACCCTATACCATCAACTCTATACACTAAACATGAAAATAGTAAACCGTTAACCGTTAACCGTTAACCTTAAACCATAAACTGTCAACCTAAAACCTAAAAAAAAAAAACCTTAAACCTTAACCCCGAACTGACTCCAAAACTGGAAACCAATCGTTACATTGCCTCAAAAATTCTCCTACCCCAAAAATAAAAAATAAAAATAAAAATATTCCAAATTGGAGTTCAAATGAACAAGTTATCCTAAAAGCTAAACCCTAAATCCTAAACCGTAAACGCTAAACCCTAAACCCTAAACCTAAATCCAAAACCCTAAACCCCAGACCCTAGACCCTGAACCCTACACCCTAAACACCAAATAATAAACCCTAAACTCGAAAACCTAAACCCTAAACCCTAAACCCTAAACACAAAAACATAAACCCTAAACCCTAAACCCTAAACCCTAAACCCTAAACCCTAAACCATAACCCTAAACCTTAAACCCTAAACCCTAAACACTAAAAAATAAACCCTAAACCTTAAACCCTAAACCCTAAACCTTAAAACCTAAACCCTAAACCCTAAACCCTAAACCTTAAACCCAAAACCCTAAACACTAAACCCTAAACCCTAAACCCTAAACCCTAAACCTTAAACCCTAAACCCTAAACCCTATTCCCTAAACCATAAACCATTGAGCCTAACCCCTAAACCCTAAACCCTAAACCCTAAAGCCTAACCGTAAATCGTAAACCCTAAACCCTAAACCCTAAACCCTAAACCAAAACCTGAAACCTGAAACCCTAAACCCTAAACCCTAAATCCAAAAGCCTAAACCCTAAACCCGAAATCATAAACCCTAAACAATAAACCATAAACCCTAAACCCTAAACCCTAGACCCTAAACCCTAACCCCAAACCCTAAACCCTAAACACTAAACGCTAAATCCTAAACCCTAAACTATAAACCCTAAACCGTAAAATAGAAACCCTAAACCCTAGACCCTAAACCATTGAACCTAAACACAAACCCTAAACCCCTAAACGCTAAACCCTAAATCCTAAAAACCAAATCCTAAACCCTAAACGCAAAACCCTAAACCTTAGACCCTAAACTAAAAGCAATAAACCCTACACCCTAAACCCTAAACCCTAAACAATAAACCCTAAAAACTAAAACCTAAACCCTACACCCTAAACCCCAAACCCTAAACCTTAAACCCTAAACCTAAAACCCTAAACCCTAAAAATCTAAACCCTAAACCCGGAACGCTAAACCTTAAACCCTAAACCCTAAACCCTAAACCCTAAAACATAAAATCCTAAACCCTGTACCCTAAACAAAAAACCCAAAACCCTAACCGTAAACTCCAAACCCTAAACCCTAAATGCTAAACCCTAAACTATAAGCCCTAAACACTAAAAACATAACCCTAAACCCTAAACCCTAAGCCCTAAGCCCTAAGCCCTTAATCCTAAACCCTACACCCTAGACCCTAAAAACTAAGCAATAAACCCTAAACACAAAACGCTAAACTCTAAACCCTAAACTCTAAACCCAAAACCCAAAACCCAAAAACCTAGACCCTAAACCTTAAACCTTAAACTCTAAACCTTAAACATTAAACCGTAAACCCTAAATGCATGACCTTATACCTTCAACTCCATACACTAAACATGAGAATCGAAACCGTAATCCGTAAACCATAAACCTTAAACCCCAAACCTAAAACCCAAAAAACAAAACCTTGAACCCTAACCCCGAACCGACCCCAAAACCGGATACCAATTGTTCCATCGCTTCAAAAATTTACTCCTACCTAAAAATAAAAATAAAAAAAAAATCACCCAAATCGGAGGCAAACGAAGAAATTATGCCCTAAACCATAAACCCTAAACCCTAAACCCTAACTGCTAAGCCCTAAACCCTAATACCTAAATCCTAAACCCTAAAACGTAAACCCTAAACCCTAGACTCTAAACACTAAACAATAAACCGTAAACCCTAAACTATAAACCCTAAACACTTAACCAAAAACGCTAAACCCCAAAACCTAAAACCTAAATCCTGAATCCTAAACACTAAACCCTAAACACTAAACAATAAACCCTAAACTTAAAACCCAAAACCCTAAACTATAAACCCTAAACCCTAAAACCTAAACACTAAACCCTAAACCCTAAACCCTCAACCCTAAACCTTAAACCCTAAGCCCTAAACCTGAAACCCCAAACCCTTGACACTAAACCCTAAACCCTAAACCCGAAAGTCTAACCCTAAGCCCTAAACCCAAAACCCTAGACCCGAAACCCTAAACCCCAACCCGAAACCTGAAACCCTAAAACATAAGCCCTGAATCCAAAGCCTTAGACCCTATACCCTAAACCCCAAACGCTAAACCCAAAACCAAAAACCCTAAACCCTAAGCCCTAAACCCTAAACGCTAAACCCTAAACCCTAAACCCTAAACTGTAGACCCTAAACATTAAACGATAAACGATAAACCCTAAACCTGAACCATAAAAACTAACCCTAAACCCTAAACCGTAAACCGTACACTCTAAACATTAAACAATAAACCATAAAACCTAAACCCTAAACTCTAATCCCTAGACCCTAAACTCTAAACCCTCGACCCTAAATGCTAAACTCTAAACCCTAAACCCTAAACCCTAAACTCTAAACCCTAAACCCTAAACCGTAAATCCTAAAGCCTAACCCTAAGCCCTAAACCCTAAACCCTAAACCCTAAATGCTAAACCCAAACCCGAAACCCCAAACCGAAAACCCTAAACCCTAAATCAAAAACCTTGAACCCTGAACCCTAAACCCTAAACCCTAAACCACCCTAAATCTTAGACCCCAAACCCTAACCCTAAACCTTAAACCCTAAACACTAAACGCTAAACCCTAAACCCCAAACTATAAACCCTAAACCCTAGACCCCAAACGCTACACAATAAACCCTAAACCCTAAACAATAAATCCTAAAAACAAAAACCTAAACCCTAAACCCTTAACCCTAAACCCTAAAACTTTAACCCTAAACACAAAACCCAAAACCCTACAAACAAAGCCCTAAAACTTTAAAGCCTAAACCCTAAACCCTAAACCCTAAACCCTAAAACATAAAACGCTAAACCCTAACCATAAACCACAAACCCTAAACCCTGAATGCTAAACCCTAAACTGTATGCCCTAAACCCCAAAACCTAAACCCTAAACCCTAGACCCTAAACCCTAAACCCTAGAACCAAAATACTAAACAATAAACCGTAAACCCAAAACGCTAAACTCTAAACCCTAAACCCTAAACCCTAAACCCAAAACTTTAAACCCTAAACACTAAACCCTAAACCTTAGACGCTAAACCTTAAGCCAAAACTCTAAACCTTAAACCTTAAACCCTAAACCCTAAATGCAAGACCCTATACTGTCAACTCTATACACTAAACATGAAAATCGTAATCCGTAATCCGTAAACCTTATACCTTAAACCATAAAATTAAAACCCAAAATCAAAACCTTGAAACCTAACCCCAAACCGACTCAAAAATCGAAAAAAAATCGTTCCATTATTTCAAAAATTTTCTCTTACCCCAAAATAAAAAATAAAAAAAAAATTGTCCAAAACTGAGTCAAACGAAGAAGTTATGCCATAAACCCTAAACCCTAAACCGTAAATGCTAAACCCTAAAACCTAAATCCTAAACCCAAAACCCTAAACCCTAGACCCTAAACACTAAATAATAAACACTAAACCCAAAACTAAAAACCTAAACACTAAAACCTAAACCCTAAACCCTAAACCCTAACCCTAAACCCTAAACAGTAAACCCTAAACACGAAACCCTATACCCTAAAACCTAAATCCTAAACCCTAAACACTAAACCCTAAACCCTAGACCCTAAACACTAAACAAAAAACTCTAAACCCCAAACTATAAACCCTAAACCTTTAAACCTAAACCCTAAACCCTCAACTGTAAACCGTAAACCCTAAACCTTAAACCCTAAGCCCTAAACCCTAAACCCTAAACCCTAAACCCTGAACTCTTGACCCTAAACCCTAAACCGTAAATCGTAAACCCTAAACCCCAAACCCTAAAGCCTAACCCTAAATCCTAAACCCTAAACCCTAAACCCCAAACTTTAAACCCTAAACGCTAAACCCTAACCCGAAACTCGAAACCCTAAAACCTATGCCCTGAATCCAAAACCCTAAACCCTAAACACTAAACACTAAACACTAAACCTTAAACCCTAAACCATTAACGCCAAATCCTAAACCGAAAACCCTAAACCCTATCCCTAAACCCTAAACCCTAAACCCTAAACAGTAAACCCTAAACCCTTAAACCTAAACCCTAACCCTAAACCCTAAACACTAACCCTAAAACCTAAACCCTAATCCCTAAACCCTAAACCTTAGACCCTAAACATTAAATAATAAACTGTAAACCGTAAACCCAAAACCCAAAACACAAAACACCTAAACCCTAAAACCTAAACCCTAAACCTTAAACACTAACCCCTAAGTGCTAGACTCTATACCGCGACCTCTAAACACTAAACACGAAAACCGTAAACCCTAAAACGTAAACCATAAATGTTAAACCCTAACCCTAAAACACAAAAAAAAAACCTTGAACCATAACCCCGAACGGACTCCAAAACTGAAAAAAAATCGTACCATTGCTTCAAAAATTTTCTCCTACCCCAAAATTAAAAAAATCGTCCAAATCAGAGTTCAAACGAAGAAGTTATGCCCACTTAATTTTCCTATAATCTTTAAAGCTTCCTAAACCTTAAAAAATAAAACCCTAAGCCCAAAACCCCAAACCATAAACCCTAAACCCTAAAATATAAAACCCTAAACCCTAAACCCTAAAACATAAAAGCTAAACCCTAAAACCCAAACCCAAAACCTAAACCCTAAACACTAACCCTAAACCCTAAACCCTAAACACTAAAGCCTAAAATCTACACCCTAAACCCTAGACCCTAAACACTAAACATTAAACCCTAAACCCTATACTCTAAACACTAAACCCTAAACCCTAAACCCTAAAACCTAAACCTTAGACCCTAGACCCTAAACCTAAGACACTAAACTCTAAACCCTAAACCTTAAACTATAACCCCTAAATGCTAGACCCTATACCGTGACCTCTAAACACTGAACACGAAAATCGTAAACCCTATACCATAAACCTTAAAACTTAAACCCTAAACCTAAAACCCAAAAAAAAAAACCACGAACCATAACCCCGAACTGACTCCAAAATCAAAAACTAGTCATACCATTGCTACAGAAATTTTCTCCTACCATAAAATAAATCATAAATTGTCCAAATCGGAGTTCAAATGAAGAAGTTATGCCACCTTCATTTTCCTATAATCTTTAGAACTTGATGGACCCTAAACCCTAAACCCTAAACCCTAAACCCTAACCCTAAACTCGAAACCGTAAGGCCAAAGCCTTAAATCAAAAACCTTAAACCCAAAACCCCAAAACATAAAACCCTAAACCCTAAACCCTAAACCCTAAACCTTAAACCTTAAACCCTAAACCATAAACCCTAAACCCTAAACCCTTGACCCTAAACCCAAAACCCTAAATCCTAAACCCTAAACCCTAAACCCTAAACCCTAAACCTAAACCCTAAACCTTGAACCCTAAACCCTAAACCCTAAACCCAAAATGCTAGACCCTAACTCGAAATCCTAAACCCTAAACCGTAAACCCTAAATCCAAAACCCAAAACCCAAAACCCTAAACCCTAAAACTTAAACCAAAAACCCTAAAACCGAACCCTAAACCCTAAACCCTAAATTCTAAACTCTAAACACTAAAACCGAAACCCTAAACCTAAACCCTAAACACAAACCCTAAACCCAAAACCCTAAACCCTAAACCCTAAACCCTAAACCTTAAACCCTAAACCCTAAACCCTAAACACTAAACAATAAACCATAAACCCTAAACTCAAAACCATAAACCCTAAACCCTTAAACCTAAATCCTAAACCCTAGACCCTAAACCTTAAATGCAAAACTTTAAACCCTAAACCTTAAACCCTAACCCATAAATGCTAGTCCCTAAACCGTGGCCTCTAAACACTAAACATGAAAATTGTAAACCCTAAACCGTAAAGCTTAAACCTTAAACCCTAAACCTAAAACCCAAAAAATAAAACCTTGAACCATAACCCCGAACCAACTCCAAAATCAGAAACTAGTCATACCATTGCTTCAGAAAATTTTTCCTACCCCAAAATAAAAAATAAAAAAAATCGTCCAAATCGGAGTTCAAACGAAGAAGTTATGCCCCCTTCATTTTCCATTAATCTTTAAAACTTGATGGACCCTAAACCTTAAACCCTAAATAGTAAAACCTTAAACCCTAAACCCTAAACCATAAACTCTAAAACATAAAACACTAAACCCTAAACCCTAAACACTAAACCCTAAACCTTAAAACGTAAACCAAAAACCCTAAACCCTAACCCTAAACCCTAAACCCTAAAATGTAAATGCTAAACCCTAAAACCCAAACCCCATGCCTAAACCCTAAACACTAACCCTAAACCCTAAACCCTAAACCCTAAACCCTAAAACCTAAAACCTAAACGCAAAACCATAACCCCTAAACCCTAAACTCTAAACCCTAAACCTTGGACCCTAAACACTAAACAATAAACCCTAAACCCTAGACCCTAAACCCTAAACTCCAAACCTTAAACCCTAGTCCCTAAACACTAAACAACAAACCCTAAACCCTAAATCCTAAACTCCAAACCCTAAACCCTAAACGCTGAACCCTAAACCCAAAACCCTAAAGCCTAAACACCAAACCCTTTAACTCTAAACCCTAAACCCTGAGCCCTACACCCTAAACCCTAAACCCTAAAATGTAAAACCCTAAACCCTAAACACTAAACTCTAAAACATAAAACGCCAAACCCTAAACATTAAACCCTAAACCCTAAACCTAAACCAAAAACTCTAAACCCTAACCCTAAAGCCTAAAGCCTAAAACATAAACCCTAAACCCAAAACCCTAAAACCCAAACCCTACATCCTAAACCCTCAACTCTAAACTCCAAACCCTAAAACCTAAACCCTAAACCCTAAACCCTAAACACAAAACTCTAAACCTTATACCATAGACTCGAAACACTAAACAAAAAACCCTAAACCCTAGACCTTAAACCCTAAACCCTAAACTCTAAACCCTAAAACCTAGTACCTAAACACTAAACAATAAACCCTAAACCCTAAACCCTAAACTCTAAACCCTAAACTCTAAACGCTAAACCGTAAACCCAAAACCCTAAAACCTAAACACAAAACCCTAAAACTCTAAACCCGAAACCCTAAACCCTAAACTCTAAACGCTAAACCCTAAACCCTAAACCCTAAAACATAAATCCCTAAACCCTAAACCCTAAACCAAAAACCCTAAACCCTAACCATAAACCCCAAGCCCCAAACCCAAAATGCTAAACCCTAAACCCGAAAACGTAAATCCTAAACCCTAAGCCCTAAACCCTAAACCCTAGACCCTAAACAGTAGAGGACGAACCCTAAACCCTAGACCCTAAACCATAAACTATGAGCCCTAAACCCTAAAACCTAAACCCTAAACCCTAAAGTCTAAACCCTAAACCCTAAACCCTAAACCCTAGACCGTAAACACTAACCAATAAACCCTAAATCCTAAACCCTAAACTTTAAACCCTAAACCCTAAACCCTAAACCCTTGACCCAAAACCTTAAACCCTAAACTCTAAACCCTAAAACTTAAACCCTAAACCCTAAATGCTAGACCCTATACCGTGAACTCTATACACTAAACATGAAAATCATAAACTGTAAACCGTAAACCTTAAACCTTAAACCCAAAAAACAAAACCTTGAACCATAACCCCGAACCGACTCCAAAACCAAAAACAAGTCGTACCATTGCTTTAGAAATTTTCACCTACACACAAATAAAAAATAAAAAATCGTTCAAATCGGAGTTGAAATGAAGAAGTTATGCCCCCTTCATTTTCCATTAATCATTAAAGCTTGATGGACCCTAAACCTTAAACCCTAAACCGTAAACCATAAAAAGTAAAACCCTAAACCCTAAACCCTAAAATAGAAAACACTAAACCCTAAACCCTAACCACTAAACCTTAAACCTTAAACCGTAAACAAAAAACTCTAAACCCTAACCCTAAACCCTAAACCCTAAACCCTAAAACATAAACGCTAAACCCTAAACCCTAAAACCCAAACCCCAAACCTAAACCCTAAACACTAACCCAAAACCCAAAACCCAAAACCCTAAACCCTAAACCATAAAACCAAAACCCGAAACCCTAACCCCTAAACCCTAAACTCTAAACCCTAAACCCTGGACCCTAAACACTAAACAATAAACCCCAAACCCTAGACCCTAAACCCTAAACCCTAAACCCTAAACTCAAAACCCTAAACTGTAGTCCCTAAACACAAAACAACAAACCCTAAACCCTAAACCCTAAATCCCAAACTCCAAACCCTAAACGCTAAACGCTAAACCCTAAACCCAAAACTCTAAAGCCTAAATACAAAACCATAAACTCTAAACCCTAAACCCTAAAAAGTAAAACCCTAAACCCTAAACCCTAAACGCTAAACTCTAAAACATAAAACCCTAAACCCTAAACACTAAATCCTAAACCTTAAACCAAAAACCCTAAACCCTAACCCTAAACTCTAAAGCCTAAAACATGAACCCTAAGCCCAAAACCCTAAAACTCAAACCCTAAACCTAAACCAAAAACATGAACCCTAAACCCTACACCCTAAATCCTCAACTCTAAACGCTAAACCCTAAAACCTAAACCCTAAACCCTAAACTCAAAACTCTAAACCCTACAACCTAGACCCTAAACACATAACAATAAATCCTAAACCCTAGACCCTAAACCCTAAACCCTAAAACCTAAACCCTAAACCCTAAACCCTAAACTCAAAACCCTAAAACCTAGTACCTAAACACTAAACAATAAACCTTAAACCCTAAACCCTAAACTCTAAACCCTAAACCCTAAACGCTAAACCCTAAACCCAAAACCCTAAAACCTAAGCACAAAACCCTAAAACTCTGAACCCAAAATCCTAAACCCTAAACACTAAACCCTAAACCCTAAACCCAAAAACATAAAACCCTGAACCCTAAACCCTAAACGGAAAACCCTAAACCCTAACCATAAACCCCAAGCCCCAAACCCAAAACGCTAAACCCTAAACCCTAAAATGTAAATCCTAAACCCTTAGCCCTAGACCCTGAACCCTACACCCTAAACACTAAACAACTAAACCCTAAACTATGAGCCCTAAACCCTAAAACCTAAACCCTAAACCCTAAACCATAAACCCTAAACCATAAACCCCAAACCCTAGACCCTAAACCCAAGACCTTAAACACTAAACAATAAACTCTAAATCCTAAACCCTAAACCCTAAACTCAAAACCCTAAACACTTGATCCTAAACCTTAAACCCTAAACTCTAAACCCTAAAACTTAAATTCTAAACCATAAATGCTTGACACAATACTGTGAACTCTATACACTAAACATGAAAATCGTAAATCGTAAAACGTAAACCTTAAACCTTAAATCCTAAACCCAAAACCCAAAAAAAAAAACCTTGTACCCAAACCCCGAACCGACTCAAAAATCGGAAACTCATTGTTCCATAACTTCAAAAATTTTCTCCTACCCCAAAATAAAATAAAAAATCGTCCAAATCAGAGTTCAAATGAAGAAGTTATGCCCACTTCATTTTCCCATAATCTTTAAAGCTTAACGGACCCTAAATCCTATACCCTAAACCCTAAACCCTAAAGCCTAACCCTAAACCAAAAATACTAAACTCTAAATTCAAAACCCGAAAGGCAAAATGCTAACCCTAAACTCGAAACCCTAAACCTTAAGCCGAAAATTCAAAACCCTAAACCCTAAACACTAAACCCTAAGGCCTAAGACCTAAACCAAAAATCGTAAACCCTAACACTAAACCCTAAACCCTAAACCCTAAACGCTAAACCCTAAACCCTAAAACCCAAATCGTAAACCCTAAACCCTAAACCCTAAACACTAGATCCCAAACACTAAATAATAAACCTGATATAAACCCCAAACCTAAAACCTAAACCCTAAACCCTAAACCCCAAACCCTAAACCCTAAACCCTAAACCTGAAACCCTAAACCCTAGACCCTAAACCCAACACCATAAACACTAAACCTTAATTCGTAAACCCTAATTCCAAAACCCTGAACCGTAAACCCAAAACCCTAAACCATAGACCCTAACCTAAAAACCGTAAACTCCAACCCTAAACCCTAAAGGCTAAACCCTAAACCCTAAAACCTAAATCCAAAACACTAAACCCTAAACACCAACCCCTAGACCCTAAACACTAAACAAAAAACCCTAAACCCAAAACCCAAAACCTTAAACCCGAAACTACAAACCCTAAACTTAAAACCTAAACCCTAAACC
Source organism: Malania oleifera (assembly GCF_029873635.1). Lineage (NCBI taxonomy): Eukaryota > Viridiplantae > Streptophyta > Magnoliopsida > Santalales > Ximeniaceae > Malania > Malania oleifera. The sequence continues at coordinate 55,233 of NW_026651770.1, read as the reverse complement.
CTAAGTCCTAAGCCCTAAACCTGAAACCCCACATCCTAAACCCTAGACCATAAACACAAAACAATAAACCCTAAACCCTAAGCCTTAAACCCTAAATCCTAAACCTTAAACCCTAAACCATAAACCCAAGACCCTGACCACTAAACAATAAACCCAAAACCAAAAACCCAAAACCCAAAACCCTATACCATAAACCCTAAACCCTAACACTTAACACTAAACCCAAACCCCTAAACGCTAACCACTAAGCCCTAAATCCTAAACCCTAAACCAAAACCCTAAACCCTAACCCTAAACTCGAAACCGTAAACCCTAAAACCTAAATCCAAAACCATAAAAACCCTAAAACTTAAAACCCTAAACCCTAAACCCAAAACCCAAAACCCGAAAACATAAAACCCTAAAACCTAAACCCTAAACATAAAACCATAAACCCTAAAGAAAAACCCTAAACCCTAACCCCTAAACTCTAAACCCTAAACCCCAAAACATAAACCCTAAACCCTAAACTCTAAACCCAAAACCCTAGACCCTAAACACTAAACAATAAACCCTAAACCCTAGACACTAAACCATAAACCCTAAACCCTAAATCATAAACACTAAACCCTAAACCAAAAAATCTGGACACTAAACCCTAGACCCTAAACACTAAACGCTAAACCCTAAATCATAGTCCCTGAACACTAAACAATAAACCCTAAATCCTAAACCCTAAACTCAAAACCCTAAACCGAAACGCTAAACCCCAAACCCAAAACCCTAAAACCTAAACACAAAACCCAAAAACTCTAAACCCTAAACACTAAACCCTAAACCCTAAATGCAAAACCCTAAACCCTAAACCAAAAACCCTAAACCCTAACCGTAAACCCCAAACCATAAACCCTAAATGCTAAACACTAAACCCTAAAATGTAAATCCTAAACCCTAAACCCTAAACCCTAGACCCTACACAATAAACAAAAAAAACTAAACCCTAAATCGAAAACCCTAAACTGTAAGCCCTAAACCCGAAAACCTAAACCCTAGACCCTAAACACTAAACAATAAACCCTAAACCCTAAACTCTAAACCCTAAACCCTAAACCCTAACCCCTAAACCCTAAACCCTAAACCCTAAAACTTAACCCCTAAACCCTAAACCCTAAACCCTAAACCCTAAACCCTAAACCCTAAACCCTAAACCCTAAACCTTAAACCCTAAACTCAAAACCAAAAAACTTAAACCCTAAACCCTAAATGCTAGACCCTATACCGTCAACTCTATAGACTAAAGATGAAAATCGTAAACCGTAAACCGCAAACCTTAAACCTTAAACCCTAAACCTAAAACCAAAAAACCAAAACCTTTTGAACCCTAACCCCGAACTGAAACAAAAACCGTAAACCAATCACTCCATTACTTCAAAAATTTTCTTTTACCCCAAAATAAAAAATAAAAAAAATCGTCCAAATCGGAGTTTAAACAAAGAAGTTATGCCCTAAGACAAAAACCCTAAACCCAAAACCCTAGATGCTAAACCCTAAACCCTAAAACCTAAATCCTAAACCCTAAACCCTAAATCGTAGGCCCTAAACTCTAAACACTAAACCATAAACCCTAAACCCAAAAATATAAACCATAAACCCTAAAACCTAAACCCAAAACCCTAAACCCTAAATCCTAAACCCTAAACCCTAAACCCTAAACCCTAAACCCTAAACCCTAAACCCTAAAATCTAAATCCTAAACCCTAAACCCTAAACCCTAAACCCTAAACCCTAAACCCTAAACCCTAAACACTAAACAATAAACCCTATACCCTAAACCCTAAACCCTAAACCCAAAAACCTAAACCCAAAACCCAAAACCTTAAACCCTAAACCCAAAACGCTAAAGCCTAAACACCAAAACCTAAATCCTAAACCCTAAACCCTAAACCCTAAACACTAAACAATAAACCCTATACCCTAAACCCTAAACCCTAAACTATAAACCATAAACCCTAAAACCTAAACCCTAAACCCTAAACCCTAAACCCTAAATCTTAAACCCTAAACTCTAAACCGTAAACCCTTGACCCTAAACCCTAAACCCTAAATCCAAAACCATTAACCCTAAACCTTAAACCCTAAACCGTAAACCCTAAATCCTAAAGACTAAACCCTAAACCAAAAACCCTAAACCTTAAACCCTAAAGTCTAAACCCTAAACCCTAAAACCAAAACCCTAAACCTAAACCCTAAACACTAACCCTAAACCCTAAACGCTAAACCCTAAACCCTAAACCCTAAACACTAAACCCTAAACCGTAGACCCTAGACCCTAAACACTAAACAATAGACCAAAAACTCTAAATCCTAAACCCTAAATCCTTAAACCTAAGCCCTAGACCCTAGACCCTAAACCTTAAACCCTAAACCCTAAATGCTAGATCCTATAGCGTGACCTCAAAACATTAAACATGAAAATCGTAAACCCTAAACCATAAACCCTAAACCTAAAACCCAAGAAACAAAACCTTCAACCATAACCTCAAACCGACTCCAAAACTAGAAAACAGTCATACCATTGCTTTAGAAAGTTTCTCCTACCACAAAATAAAACTAAAAAAATCGTCCAAATCGAAGTTCAAATGAAGAAGTTATGCTCCCTTCATTTTCCTATAATCTTTAAAGCTTGATAGACCCTAAACCTTAAACTCTAAGCCCTAAACCTTCAAAAGTAAAATCCTAAACACTAAACTCGAAACCCTAAACCCTAAAACGAAAAACCCCAAACCCTAAACTGTAAACCCTAAACCCGAAACCGTAAACCAAATATCTAAACCCAAACCCTACACCTTAAACCAAAAAACATAAACGCTAAACCCTAAACGCTAAAACCCAAACCCCAAACCTAAACCCTAAACACTAACCCTAAACCCTAAACCCTAAAACCCAAACCCTAAACCCTAAACCCTAAACCCTAAACACTAAACCCTAAACCCTAGATCGTAAACACTAAACAATAAACCCTAAACCCTAGACCCTAAACCCTAAAGCCTAAACCCTAAACCTTAAACCCTAAACAGTAAATCCAAAACTCTAGTCCCTAAACACTAAAAAATAAACCCTAAACCCTAACCCTAAACTCCAAAGCCTAAACCATAAACACTAAACCCTAAACCCAAAACCCCAAAGCCTAAACACAAAACCCAAAAACTCTAAACCTGAAACCCTAAACCTAACACGCTAAACCCTAAACCCTAAAAAGTAAAACCCTAAACCCTAAACACTAAAACATAAAACCCTAAAACCTAAACCCTAAACCCTAGACCCTAAACCATAAACCAAAAACCGTAAACCCGAACCCTAAACCCTAAAGCCTAAAGCATAAACGCTAAACCCTAAACCCTAAAACCAAAACCCTAAACCAAAAGCCTAAACACTAACCCTAAACCCTACACCCTAAACCCTAAACCCTAAACCCTAAGCTCCAAACTCTAAACCCTAAACCCTTGGCCCAAAATACTAAACAATAAACCCTAAACCCTAGACCCCAAACCCTAAACCCTAAACCCTAAACTCTAAACCCAAAACCCAAAATGCTAAACCCTAAACCCAAAACACTAAAACTCTAAACCCCAAACCCTAAACTTTAAAAACTAAACCCTAAAACATAAAACCCTAAACCCTAAGCCCTAAACCCTAAACCCTAAGCGTAAACCCCAAACCCTAAACCCTAAACGCTAAACCCTAAACCCTAAAACGTAAATCCTAAACTCTAAACCCTAAGCCCCAAACCCTAAACACTAAACAATATACGCTAAACCCTAAACCCTAAACCCTAAAGTATAAGCCCTAAACCCTAAACCCGAAACCCTAAACCCTAAACCCTAAACTCTAAACCCTAAACGCTAAACCCTAAACCCTAGACCCTAAACCTTAAACCCTAAACTCTAAACCCTAAACTCTAAACCCTAAACATTAAATCCTAAACCCTAAATGCTAGATCGTATACCTGGAACTCTATACACTAAACATGAAAATAGTAAACCGTTAGCCATAAACCGTAAACCTTAAAACCTAAACCTAAAACCCAAAAAACAAAACCTTGAACCCTAACCCCGAACCGACTCCAAAATCCGAAACCAATCGTTTCATTGCTTCAAAAATTTTCTCCTAACCCGAAATAAAAAAAAAAAAAATTCGTCCAAATCGGAGTTCAAATGAAGAAGTTATGCCCCCTTCATTTTCCTATAATCATTAAAGCTTGACGGACCCTAAACCCTAGACCCTAAACTCAAAACCCTAAAGCCTAACCCTAAACCAAAAATCCTAAACCCTAAATTCTAAACCCGAAACGCTAAATCCTAACCCTAAACTCGAAACCCTAAACCCTAAGCCCCAAATCCAAAACCCTAAACCCAAAACACTAAATCCTAAAACGTAAAACCCTAAACCCAAAACCCTAAACACTAAACCTTAAACCCTAAACCGTAAACCAAAAATCGTAAACCCTAACGCTAAACCCTAACCCTAAACCCTAAACCCTACACGCTAAACCCTAAACCCTAAAACCTAAATCCTAAACCCTAAACCCTAAACCCTAAACCCTAGATCCCAAACACTAAACAATAAACCCTAAACCCTAAACTACAAACCCTAAACCTAAAATCTAAACCCTAAACCTTAAACCCTAAACCTTAAACCCTAAACACTAAATCCAAAACCTTAAACCCTAAACCCTAAACACTAAACCCTAGACCTTAAACACTAAATAATAAACCCAAAACCCAAAACCCAAAACCCTAAACCCTAAACCAAAAACCCTAAACCCTAACCCTAAACCCCAAACCCTAAACCAAAAACCCTAAACCCTAACCCTAAACCCTAAACCCTAAACCCTAAACCCTAAAACCTAACCTTAAACCCTAGACCCTAAAAACTAAACGCTAAACCCTAAACCCTAAATCCTAAACCCTAAATCCTACACCCTAAACCCTACACCCTAAACCCTACACCCAAAACACTAAATGCTAAACCCAAAACCCTAAAACCTACACGCTAAACCCAAAACCCTAACCCCTAACCCTAAACATTAAAACCTAAACCCAAAACCCTGAACCATAAACCCTAGACCATAAACCATAGTCTCTAAACACTATACAATAAACCCTAAACCCTAAACCCTAATCTCTAGACCCTAAACGCAAAACGCTAAACCCTAAACCCAAAACCCTAAAACCTAAGTACAAAACCCTAAAACTCTATAATCTAAACCCAAAACCGTAAACCCAAAACCCTAACCCCTAAACGGTGAACCCTAAACCCTAAAACATAAAACCCTAAACCCTAAACCCTAAACCAAAAACACTAAACCCTAACCGTAAACCCCAAACCCTAAACCCTAAATGCTAAAACATAAAACCCTAAAACGTAAATCCTAAACCCAAAACCCAAAACCATAAACACTAGACCCTAAATACTAAAGAAAAAACCCAAAACCCAAAACCCAAAACCCAAAACTCTAAACCCTAAACCCTAAACTCTAAACGCTAGACCCTAAGCCCTAAACCCTAAACTTTAAACCTTAATCCTTAAACCCTAAATGCTACGCCCTATATCGTCAACTCTACACACTAAACATGAAAATCGTAAACCTTAAAACTTAAACCATAAACCTAAAACCCAAAAAACAAAACCTTGAACCCTAACCTCGAACTGACTCCAAAAACGGAAACCAGTCATTCCATTGCTTCAAAAATTTTCTTCTACCACAAAGTAGACAAAAAAATTTTCAAATCGGAGTTCAAACGAAGAAGTTATGCCCCCTTCATTTTCCAATAATCTTTAAAGCCTGACGGACCCTAAACCCTAGACCCTAAAGCCTAAGCCCTAAGCCATAAACCCTAAAGCCTAACCTTAAACTGTAAACCCTAAACCCCAAATTCTAAACCCGAAACGCTAAACACTAACCCTAAACCTGAATTTCTAAACCCAAAGTCAAAAACCCTAAACCCTAAACCCAAAAACATAAAACCCTAAACCCTAAACACAAAAGCTTAAAACCTTAGGCCCTAAACCCAAATCCGTAAACCGAAAACCCTAAACCCTAACCCTAAACACTAAACCCTAAACCCTAAATGCTAAACCATAAAGGCTAGAACCTAAATCCTAAACCCTAAACCCTAAACCCTTACCCCTTGACCCTAAACACTAAACTACAAACCTTAAACCTAAAACCTAAACCCTAAACCATAAACGCTAAACCCTAATCCCGAAATCCTAAACCTTAAACCCTAGACCCTAAACCCTACGCCCTAAACACTAAACAATAAACCCTAAACCCTAAACCCTAAATCCTAAATCTTAAACACTAAACCCAAAAACCTATACCCTAAACACTAAACAATAAACCCAAAACCCAAAACCTTAAACCTTAAAGCTTAAACCCTAAACCCTAAACCCTAAACCAAAAACCCTAAACCCAAAGCCTAAACACTAGACGCTAAACCCTAAACGCTAAAACCTAAACCCCAAACCCTAAACCTAAACCCCAAACCTTAACCCTAAACTCGAAACCGTAAATCGTAAACCCTAAATCCAAAACCCTAAAACCTAGAAACGAAACCTTAAACCTTAAAACATAAAACCTTAAACCCAAAACCCAAAACCCGAAAACATAAAACCCTAAAACCTAAACCCTAAACAAAAAACCCTAAACCCTAAACTCTAAACCTTAAACCCTAAAACCTAAACCATAAACTCTAAACACTTAACCTAAATTCCATAACCCTAAACACTAAAGAACAAACCCTAAACCTTAGAAACTAAACACTAAACCCAAAATCGTAAATCCTAAACCCTAAATCGTAAACCGTAAACCGTAAACCCTAGACCCTAAACACTAAACGCTAAACCCTAAACCCTAAACCCTACACTCGATACCCAAAACCCTAACCCCTAACCCTAAACACTTAAACCTAAGCATTGAACCCTAAACCCTAAACACTACACCCTTAACCCTAGTCCCCAAACAAAAAATAATAAACCCTAAACCCTAAACCTTAGACTCTAAACCCTAAACCCTAAATGCTCAACCCCAAACCCAAAACAATTAAACCTAATCACAAAAAACTAAAACTCTAAACCTTAAACCCTAAACCCTAAACGCTAAACCCAAAAAGCTAAACCCTAAACGCAAAACCCTAAACCCTAAACCCTAAACCCAAACCGTAAACCCCAAACCTAAAACCATAAACGCTAAACCCTAAACCCTAAAATGTAAATCCTAAACCGTTAACTCGAAACCCTAAACCCTAAAAACAAAACCGTAAACCCTAGACACTAAACACTAAGCAATAAACCCAAAACCCAAAACCCTAAACTCTAAACCCGAAACCCTAAACCCTAAACCATAAACCTTAAACCCTAAACTCGAAACCGAAAACCCTAAACCCTAAACCCTAGACCCTAAACCTTAAGCCCTAAACTCTAAACCTTAAACCTTAAAACCTAAACCCAAAACGCTAGAACCTAAACCCTAAACCCTAAACCCTCAACTCTAAACCGAAAACACTAAACCCTAGACCCAAAACCTTAAACCCTAAACTATAAACCTTAAACCCTAAACCCTAATCCCTAAAACCTAAACACTAAACCTAAACACCAAACTTTAACCCTAAACTCGAAACCGTAAACCGTAAACCCTAACTCCAAAACCCCAAAACCAAAATCCAAAACCCAAAACCCAAACCCAAAACCAAAAACCCTAAACCCGAAACCCGAAAACATAAAACCCTAAAACCTAAACCCTAAACAAAAAATCCTAAACCCTAACGCAAAACCCTAAACACTAAACCCAAAACTCTAAACCCTAAACCCTAAAACCTAAACCCTAAACTCTAAACCCAAAACCCCAAACCCTAAACACTAAAGAATAAACCCTAAACCCTAGACACTAACCCCTAGACCCTAAACCGTAAACCCAAAACCCTAAACCGTAAACCCTAGACCCTAAACCCTAGACCTTAAACACTAAACGCTAAACCCTAAACCCTAAACCCTACACCCAAAACCCAAAACCCTAACCCCAAACCCTAAACACTAAAACCTAAGCCCTGAACCCTAAACCCTAAACCCTACACACTTAACCCTAGTCCCTAAACACTAAATAATAAACCCTAAATCCTAAACCTTAAACAGTAAACCCTAAACGCTAAACCCCAAGCCCAAAACCTTAAAAACTAAACACAAAACCCTAAAACTGCAAATCCTAAACTGTAAAACCTAAACCCTAAATGCTAACCCTAAACCCTAAACCCTAAACGCTAAACCCTAAATCCTAAACCCTAAACCCTAAATCCTAAACCCTAAACCCTAAACCCTAAACCCTAAACCTTAAAACCTAAACCCTAAACCCTAATCTTTAAACCCTAAACCCTTGACCCTAAACTCTAGACCCTAAACCCTAAACCCCAAACCCTAAACCCTAAACCCTAAAGCCTAACCCAAAACCCAAAACCCTAACCGCTAAACCTTAACCGGAAACCCGAAACTGTAAACCATAAACCCAAAATCCAAAACCCTAAACCCTAAACCCAAAACCCCTAAACCCTAAACCCTTGACCCTAATTTGTAAACCCTAAAACCTAAAACCTAAACCCTAAACCCTAAATCCGAAACCCTAAACCCTAAAACCTAAACCCTAAACCCTAAACCTTAAACCCTAAACCAAAAACGCTAAACCCTAACTGTAAACCCCAAACCCTAAACCCTAAATGCTAAACCCTAAAACCTAAAACGTAAATCCTAAACCCAAAACCTTAAACCATAAAAACTAGACCCTAAATACTAAACAAAAAACCCAAAACCCAACACCCAAAACTCTAAACCCTAAACCCTAAACCCTAAAACCTAAATGCTAGACCTTAAACCCCAAACCCTAAACTTTAAACCTTAATCCTTAAACCCTAAACCCTAAATGATACACCCTATACCGTCAACTTTACACACTAAACATGAAAATCGTAGACCGTAAATCGTAAACCTTAAAACATAAACCCTAAACATAAAACCCAAAAAACAAAACCTTGAACCCTAACCTCGAACTGACTCCAAAACCGGAAACCAGCCATTCCATTGCTTTAAAAATATTCTCCTACCGCAAAGTAGAAAAAAAAATCGTTCAAATCGGAGTTCAAACGAAGAAGTTATGCCCCCTTCATTTTTCGATAATCTTTAAAGCTTGACGGACCCTAAACCCTAAACCCAAAAGTCTAAGCCCTAAACCGTAAACCCTAAAGCCTAACCTTAAACCATAAACCCTAAAGCCTAAACCCTAAATTCTAAACCTGAAACGCTAAACACTAACCCTAAACCCGAATTTCTAAACCCAAAGTCCAAAACCCAAAACCCAAAACCCTAAAACATAAAACCCTAAACCCTAAACCCTAGACCTTAAAACCCTAATCTATAAACCAAAAACACTAAACACTAATTCTAAACACAAAAACCTAAACCCTAAACGTCAAACCCTAAACGCTAGAACCTAAATCCTAAACCCTAAACCCTAAACCCTTACCCCTAGACGCTAAACACTAAACTACAAACCTTAAACCTAAAACCTAAACCCTAAACCAAAAACCCTAAACCCTAAACCCGAACTCCTAAACCCTAAACCCTAGACCCTAAACCCTAGATCATTAACACTAAACAATAAACCCTAAACCCTAAACCCTGAACCCTCAACCCTAAATCCTAAACCTTAAACACAAAACCCTAAACCCTTGACCCTAAAAACTAAACAAAAAACCCTAAATCCAAAACCTTAAACACAAAACCCAAAACCCTAAACCCTAAACCAAAAACCATAAACCCTAACCCTAAAGACTAGACCCTAAACCCTAAACGCTAAACCCTAAACCCCAAAACCTAAAACCTAAACCCTAAACCTTAACCCTAAACTCAAAACCGTAAACTGTAAACCCCAAATCCAAAACCTTAAAACCTAGACATGAAACCCAAAACCCTAAAACATAAAACCCAAAACCCAAAACCAAAAACCCGAAAACATTAAACCCTAAAACCTAAACCGTAAACAAAAAACCCTAAACCCTAACGCAAAACCCTACACCCTAAACCCTAAACACTAAACCTTAGACCCTAAAACCTAAACCCTAAACTGTAAACCCTAAACCCTAAAATCTAAACCCAAAACCCTAAACCCTAAACACTAAAGAACAAACCCTAAACCCTAGAAACTAAATCCTAAACCCTAAACCATAAATCCTAAACCCTAAACCGTAAACCCTAAATCCTAAACCCAAGACCCTAAACACTAAATGCAAAACCCTAAACCCTAAACCCTACACTCGATAGCCAAAACCCTAAAAACTTAAACCTAAGCCCTTAACCCTAAACACCAAAACCCTCAACCTTAAACTTTAAACCCTAAACCCTAAAAGCTCAATCCCAAACCTAAAACCATAAAACCAAAACACAAAACCCTAAACCATAAACCCTAAACCCTAAACCCAAAATGCTAAACCCTAAATGCCAAACCCTAAACGCAAAACCCTAAAACCTAAACCCTAATCGTAAACCCCAAACACTAAACCATAAATGCTAAACCCTAAACCCTAAAACAAAAATTCTAAACTGTTAACCCTAAACCCGAAACCCTAGACCCTAAACCCTAAAACCTAGACCCTAAACACTAAACAATAAACCCTAAACCCAAAACCCTAAACTCTAAACCCTAAACGCTGCACCCTAAACCCTAAATTCTAAACCGAAAACCCTAAACCCTAAACCCTAAACCTTAAACCCTAAACTCTAAACCTTAAACCTTAAAACGTCAACCCAAAATGCTAGACCCAAAACCCTAAATCCTACAGCCTAAACCGAAAACCCTAAACCCTAAACCCCAAACTCTAAACCGAAAACCCTAAACCCTAAACCCTAGACCGAAAACCATAAACCCTAAACTACAAACCTTAAACCATAACCCTAATCCCTAAAACCTAAACCCTAAACCTAAACCCCAAACCCTAACCCTAAACTCGAAATCGTAGACCGTAAACCCTAAATCCAAAAGCCTAAAACCTAGACGCGAAACCCTAAAACATAAAACCCTAAACCCAAAATCCAAAACCCGAAAACATAAAACCCTAAAACCGAAACCCTAAACATAAAACCCAAAACCCTAACGCAAAACAGTAAACACTAAACCTAAAACCTAAACCCTAAACTCTAAACCCCGAACCCTAAACTCTAATCTCAAAACCCTAAACCCTAAACACTAAAGAATAAACACTAAACCCTAGACACTAAACCCTAAACCGTAAACCCTAAACCCTAAACCGTAAACCCTAAACCCTAAACCGTAAACCCTAGACCCAAAACCCAAGACTCTAAACACTGGACGCTAAACCCAAAAACCCTAAACCCTAACCCTAAACACTAAAACCTAAGCCCTGAACCCTAAACCCTAAACCATACACCCTTAACCCTAGTCCCTAAACACAAAATAATAAACCCTAAACCCCAAACCTTAAACTATAAACCCTCAACCCTAAACGCTGAACCCCAAACCCAAAACCATAAAACCTAAACACAAAACCCTAAAACCGTAAACTCTAAATCGTAAACCATAAACCGTAAACCCTAAACGCTAAACGCTAAACGCTAAACCCTAAACCCTAAACCCTAAACCCTAAACCCTAAACGCTAGACCCCAAATCCTAAACCCTGAACCCAAACCCCAAACCCTAAACCTTAAAACCTAAACCCTAAACCTTAACCCGAAACCCTAAACCCTAAAGCCTAAACCCTAACTGGTAAACCTTAACCCGAAACTCTAAACCCTAAACCCTAAATCCAAAACACTAAACCCTAAACCCTAAACCCTAAGCACTAAACCCTAAACCCTAAAACCTAAACCCTAAACCCTAAACCCTAAACCCTAAACCTTAAACCCTAAACCCTAAACCCAAAACCCTAAACCCTAAAACCTAAACCCTAAACCCTAAACCCTAAACCCTAAACCCTAAACGCTAAAACCTAAACCCTAAAACCTAAATCCCAATCACAAAACCCTAAACGCTAAACCCTCCACCCTAAACACTAAACAATAAACCCTAAACCCTAAACCCTAAACCCTAAACCCTAAACAATAAACCCTAAAAACTAAAACCTAAAACCAAAACCCTAAACCCTAAACCCTAACCCTTAAACCCTAAACCCAAAACCCTAAACCCAAATTGCTAAACCCTAAACTATAAGCCCTAAACCCTAAAACGTAAACCCTAAATCCTAAACAGTAAACCCTAAACCCTAAACCCTAGACCCCAAACACTAGACCCTAAAAGCTAAACAATAAACCCTAAACCCAAAACGCTAAACTCTAAACCCTAAACCCTAAGCCCTAAACTCTAAACCCTAAACCCTAAACTCTAAACCTTAAACCTTAAACCCTAAACCCTAAATGCAAGACCCTATACAGTCAACTCTATAGACTAAACATGAAAATCGTAAACCGTAATCTGTAAACCTTAAACCATAAACCCCAAACCTAAAACCTAAAAAACAAATCCTTTGACCCTAACCCAAAACCGTATCCAAAACCGGAAAAAAAATTGTTCCATTGCTTCAAAAATTTTCTCCTACCCCAAAATAAAAAATAAAAAAAAATCGTCCAAATCGGAGTCAAACGAAGAAGTTATGCCTTAAACCGTAAACCCAAAAACCTAAATCCTAAACCCTAAACCCTAGACCCTAAACACTAAATAATAAACCCTAAACCCTAAACTATAAACCCCAAACCCTAAAAGTTAAACCCCAACCCCTAAACCCTAAACCCTCACCCTAAACCCTAAACACTAAACCCTAAAAACTAAACCTTAAACCCTAAAACCAAAATCCTAAACCCTAAACACTAAATACTAAACACTAAACCCTGGACCTTAAACACTAAACAATAAACCCTAAACCCTAAATCCTAAACCCTAAACCTTAAACCCTAAACCCTAAAACCTAAACCCTAAACCCAAAACCGTCAAACTCAAAACCTAAGCCCTAAACCCTAAACCCTAAACCCTAACCCAAAACCCCAAACCCCAAACCCTAAACAAAAAATGCTAAATCCTAACCCGAAACCCTAAAACCTAAGCTTGAATCCAAAAACCTAAACCCTAAACACTAAACCCTAAACCCTAAAACCTAAACCCTAAACGCTAAACCCTAAACCAAAAACCCTAAACTCTAACCCTAAACCCTAAACCCTAAACCCTAAATGCTAAACCCAAAACTATAAAACCTAAACCCTAAACCTAAACCCTAAACACTAACCCCAAACCCTAAACCCTAAACCCTAGACCCTAAATATTAAACAATAAACCATAAACCCTAAACCCTAAACCTTAAACCTTCAACCTTAGACCCTAAACCCTAAACCCTAAACCCTAAAACCTAAAACCTAAACCTAAACCCTTGACCCTAAACCCTAAACGCTAGACCCTAAGCCGAATCTCGAAACCCTAAACCCTAAATTTAAAACACTAAACCCTAAACCCTAAATTGTAAACCGTAAACCCTAGACCCAAAACCCTAGACTCTTAACCCTAACCCTAAACCCCAAATCCTAAACCCTAAACACTAAACGCTAAACCCTAAACCATAAACTATAACCCTAAACCCTAAAACCTAAAAACTAAACCCTAGACCCAAAACCTTAACCTTAAACCCTAAACCCTAAACCCTAAAACCTAAATTTTGAACAGTAAACCCTAAACCCTACCCTAGACCCTAAACACTAATAAATAAACACCAAACCCCAAACCCCAAACCCTAAACAATAAACCCTAAAAGCTAAAACCTAAACCCAAAACCCAAAACCTTAAACCATAAACCCAAAACCCTAGTCCCTAAACACAAAACCCTAAAACTCTAAACCTTAAACCCAAAACCCTAAATGCTAAACCCTAATCCATAAACCCTAAAACGTAAAACCTTGAACCCTAAACCCTAAACCCTACACCCTAAACCAAAAACCGTAAACCGTAAACCCTAAACTATAAATCCTAAACCTCAAAACCAAAACCCTAACCCCATACCCTAAACCCTAGACCCAAAACCTTAACCGTAAACCCTAAACCCTAAACCCTAAACACTAAACCAAAACCCAAAACTATAAACCCTAAACCCTCAAACCTAAACCCTAAACCCTAGAACCTAAACCCTAGACCCTAAACCCTAACCCTAAACCCTAAAACCTAAACCCTAAACCCTAAAACCTAAATCTTAAACCTTAAACCCTAAACCCTAGACCCTAAACACTAAACAATAAACCCTAAACCCCAAACCCTAAACGCTAAACACTACACCCTAAACCCTTGACCCTAGACCCTAAACCCTAAACCCTAGACCCTAAACCCTAAACCCTAAACCCTAAAGGCTAAACACTACACCCTAAACCCTTGACCCTAGACCCTAAACCCTAAACCTTAAAACCCACAAAACAAAACCTTGAACCCTAACCCCGAACTGACTACAAAACCGGAAACCAATCATTGCATTGCTTCAAAAATTTTCTCCTACCCAAAAATAAAAAAAAATAAAAATCATCCAAATCGGAGTTCAAACGAAGAAGTTATGCCCCCGTCATTTTCCTATTATCTATAAAGCTTGATGGACCCTGAACTCTAGACGCTAAACCCCAAACCCAAAATCCTAAACCCTAAATTCTAAACCTGAAACTTTAAACCCTAACCCTAAACTCGAAACCCTAAACCCTAAGCCCAAAATCTAAAACCCTAAACCCTAAACCGAAAACACTAAACCCTAAACCCTAAATTATAAAACCCTAAACCCTACGCTAAAACGTAAAAACCCAAACCCTAAACCTTAAACCCTAAACCCAAACCCTAAACCCTAAACTCTAAACAAAAAATTGTAAACCCTAAGCCTAAACCCTAAACCCTACACCCTAAACACTAAACCCTAAACTCTAAAACCTAAATCCTAAACCCTAAACTCAAGATCCTAAACACCAAACTTCAAACCCTAAACCCTAAACTTCAAACCCTAAACCTAAAACCTAAACCCTAAACCCTAAACACTAAACCCTAAACCTTAAACCCTAAACGCTAGACGCTAAACACTAGACCCTAAACACTAAATAATAAAACATAAACCCTAAACCATAAACCCTAAACCTAAACCCTAAACCCTAAATCCTACACCTTAAACCCTAAACCCTAACACCAAGACCCAGAACACAAAATAATAATCCCTAAACCCAAAACCCTAAACCCTAACCCTAAACACTAAACCCTAAATGCTAAACCCAAAACCCTAAAACCTAAATCCTAAACCAAAACCCTAAACCCTAACCCTAAACTCGAAACCGTAAACCCTAAACCCTAAATCAAAAACCCTAAAACAAACACCTGAAACCCTAAACCCTACAACATAAAACCCCAAACCCTAAACTGAAAACCCAAAACCCGAAAACATAAAACCCGAAAGCAAAAACACTAAACCCTTACGCAAAACCCAAAACCCTAAATGATAAACATTAAACCCTAAACCCTAAAACCTAAACCCTAAACCCAAAACCCAAAACTCTAAACCCTAAACACTAGACCCTATACACTAAACAATAAGCCCTAAACCCTAGACCCTAAACCCTAGACCCTAAACACTAAACCCTAAACCCTAAACCCTAAACCCTACACCCAAAACCTTTGACCCAAAACCCTAGATCCTAAACACTAAACGTAAAACCCTAAACTCTAAACCCTAAACCCTACACACTAAACACAAAACCCTAACCCCTAACCCTAAAAACTAAAAACTAAGTCCTGAACCCCAAATCGTAAACCCTAGACCCTAAACCCTAGTCACCAAACACTAAACAATAAACCCTAAGCCCTAAACCCTAAACTCTAAACCCTAAACCCTAAACCCTAAACCCTAAACCCTAAACCCTAAACCCTAAACCCTAAAACCTAAACACAAAACCCTAAAACGCTAAACCCTAAACCCTAAACCCTAAACCCTAAACCCTAAACCCTAAACCCTAAACCAAAAACCCCAAACCCTAACCGTAAACCCCAAACCCTAAACCCTAAATGTTAAACCCTAAACCCAAAAACGTAAATCCTAAACCCTAAACCCTAAACCCTAAACCCTAAACCCTAAACCCTAGACCCTAAAACCAAAACAATAAACCCTAAACCCTAAATCGTAAACCCTAAATTATAAGCCCTAAACCCTAAAACCTAAACCGTAAACCTTAAACCCTATACCCAAGAACCTAAATCCTAGACCCTAAATACTAAACAATAAACCCTAAAACCAAAACCCAAAACTATAAACCCTAAACCCTAAACCCTAAACCATAAACTCTAAACCCTAAACCATAAACCCTAAACACTAGACCTTAAAACTTAAACACCAAACTCTAAACCTTAAACCTTAAACCCTAAATGCTAGACCCTATACCGTCAACACTATACACTAAACATGAAAATCGTAGATCGTAAACCGAAAACCTTAAACCTTAAACCCTAAACCTAAAATGCAAAAAAAAAAAAAAAAACCTAGAACCAAACCACGAACTGACTCCAAAACCGGAAACGAATCGTTCCATTGCTTCAAAATTTTTCTTCTACCCCAAAATAAAATAAAAAAATCGTCCAAATTGGGGTTCAAAGGAAGAAGTTATGCCCGTTTCATTTTCCTATGATCTTTAAAACTTGACGGACCCTAAACCCTAGACCCTAAAACCTAAACCCTAAACCCTAAAGCCAAACAATAAAACTTAAACCGTAAACCCTAAACCCGAAATTCTAAACCCAAAACGCTAAACCCTAAACCCTAAGTACAAAATCCTAAACCCTAAACCAAAAACCCTAAACCCTAAACCATAAAACAGAAAACGTAAAACCCTAAACCCTAAACCCAAAAACCTAAGTCCGAAATCCTAAACCCTAAGCAAAAAATCCAAATCCCTAAACCCAAAACCCTAAAACATAAAACCAAAAACCCTAAACCCTAAAACATAAAACCCTAAACCCTAAACCCAAAACCCAAAACAAAAAACCCTAAACCCTAACCCTAAACCCTAAACCCTGGGCCCTAAACGCTAAACCCCCTAAAACTTAAATCCTAAACACTAAACCCTAACCCCTAAACCCTAGACCCTAAACACTAAACAATAAACTCTAAACCCTAAACCCTAAATCCTAAACTACAAACCCTAAACCTAAAACCTAAACCCTAGACGCTAAACCCAAACCCAAAACCCGAAACCACAAACCTTAAAACCTAGACCCTAAACCCTAGACCCAAAACACTAAACAATAAACCCTAAACCGTAAACCGTAAACACTAAATCCCAAACCTTAAACCCTAAACCCTAAACACTAGACCCTAAACACTAAACAATAAACTCTAAACCCCAAACCCCAAACCCAAAACCCTAAACCCTAAATCCTAAACCCTAAACCCTAAACCAAAAACCCTAAACCCTAACCCTAAAAACTAAACCCTAAACCCTAAATGCTAAACCCTAAACCCTAAAACCTAAACCCTAAACCTAAAGCCTAAACTGTAACCCTAAACTCGAAATCGTAAACCTTAAACGCTAAACCCTAAGCCCTAAAACCTAAACTCTAAACCTTAACCCTAAACTCGAAACCATAAACTCTGAAGCCCAAATCAAAAACTCTAAAACCTAAACCCGAAACCCTAAACCCAAAACCCTAGGCCCTAAACCCCAGTCCCTAAACACTAAACAATAAACCCCAAACCAGAACCCCTAAACCCTAAACTCTAAACCCTAAACCCTAAACGCTAAACCCTAAACCCAACACCCTACATCGTAAACACAAAACACTACAACTTTAAACCCTAAACCCTAAACCCTAAACCCTAAACGCTAAACCCTAAACCTTAACCGTAAACCGCAAACCCTAAACCCTAAACGCTAAACCCTAAACCCTAAAACGTAAATCCCAAAGCCTAAACCCTCGACCCTAAAAACAAAACAATAAACCCTAAACCCTAAACTGTAAGCCCTAAACTATAAGCCTTAAACCCTAAAACCAAAACCCTAAACCCTAAACCCAAAGCCCTAAATGCTAAGCCCTAAACCGTAGACCCTAAACACTAAATAATAAACCCTACACGATAAACCCTAAACTCTAAACCCTAAATGCTAAACTCTAAACCCTAAACCCTAGACCCTAAACCTTAAAACCTAAACTTTAAACCCTAAACCTTAAACCCTAAACCCTAAATTCTAGACCCAATACCGTCAACTCTATACACCAAATGTGAAAAACGTAAACTGTACAGCGTAAACCCTAAACCTTAAACTCTAAACATAAAACCCAAAAAACAAAATCTACAACCCTAACCCCGAACCGACTCCAAAACTGGAAACCAATCGTTCTTTCCTTCAAACCTAAACCCTAAACACTAAACCCTAAACCCTAAAACCTAACCCCTGAACCTAAACCCTAAACCCTAACCCTAAACATGAAACTGTAAACCCTAAACTCCAAATCCAAAACCCTAAAACCTAAACCCAAAATCCTAAACCCTAAAACGTAAAGCCCTAAACCTTAAACCCAAAACCCGAAAACATAAAACTCTAAACCCTAAACCCTAAAACCTAAACCCTAAACCAAAAACCCTAAACCTTAAACCCAAAACCCGAAAACATAAAACTCTAAACCCTAAACCCTAAAACCTAAACCCTAAACCAAAAACCCTAAACCCTAACACAAAACCCTAAACCCTGAACCCTAAACTCTAAACCCTAAACTCTTGAACCTAAACCCTAAAGCCTAAACCCTACACTCACACTCTAAACCCAAAACCCCAGACCTTGAACACTAAACAATAAACCCTAACCCCTAGACACTAAACCCAAAACCCAAAACCCAAAACCATAGACCCTAAACCCTAGACCCTAAACACTAAATGCTAAACCCTAAACCCTATACCCTAAACCCAACACCCTAAACCCAAAACCCTAACCCCTTACCCTAAACACTAAAAACTAAACCTTGAACCCTAATCCCTAAACCCTAGACCCTAAACCCTAGTCCCTAAACACTAAACAATAAACCCTAAACCCTAAACCCTAAACTCTATACCCTAAACCCTAAACACTAAACCCTAAACCCAAAACCCTAAAACCTAAACACAAAACCCAAAAACTCTAAACCCTAAACCCTAAACCCTAAATGCTAAACCCTAAACCCTAACCCTAACAACGTAAAACCCTAAACCCTAAACCAAAAACCCTAAACCCTAACCGTAAACGCTAGACGCTGAACCCTAAACGTTAAAACCTGAACCCTAATGTAAACCCTAAACCCTAAACCCTAAACCCTAAAGCCTAGACCCTAAACACTAAACAATAAACCCTAAACCCTAAACCGTAAGCCCTAAACTATAAGCCTTAAACCCTAAAACCAAAACCCTAAACCCTAAACCCAAAGCCCTAAATGCTAAGCCCTAAACCGCAGACCCTAAACACTAAATAATAAACCCTACACGATAAACCCTAAACTCTAAACCCTAAATGCTAAACTCTAAACCCTAAACCCTAGACCCTAAACCTTAAAACCTAAACTCTAAACCCTAAACCTTCAACCCTAAACCCTAAATTCTAGACGCTATACCGTCAACTCTATACACCAAATGTGAAAAACGTAAACTGTACAGCGTAAACCTAAACCTTAAACATTAAACATAAAACCCAAAAAACAAAATCTTCAACCCTAACCCCGAACCGACTCCAAAACTGGAAACCAATCATTCTTTCCTTCAAACCTAAACCCTAAACCTAAACCCTAAACCCTAAACCCTAAACCAAAAACCCTAAACCCTAAACCCTAACCCTAAACACTAAACCGTAAACCCTAAACGCTAAACCCTAAACCCTAAAACCTAACCCCTAAACCTAAACCCTAAACCCTAACCCTAAACTCGAAACTGTAAACCCTAAACTCCAAATCCAAAACCCTAAAATCTAAACCCAAAATCCTAAACCCTAAAACGTAAAGCCCTAAACCTTAAACCCAAAACCCGAAAACATAAAACCCTAAAGCCTAAACCCTAAAACCTAAACCCTAACACAAAACCCTAAACCCTGAACCCTAAACTCTAAACCCTAAACCCTAGAACCTAAACCCTAAAGCCTAAACCCTACACTCACACTCTAAACCCAAAACCCTAGACCCTGAACACTAAACAATAAACCCTAACCCCTAGACACTAAACCCAAAACCCAAAACCCAAAACCCAAAACCCTAGACCCTAAACACGAAATGCTAAACCCTAAACCCTATACCCTAAACCCAACACCCTAAACCCAAAACCCTAACCCCTTACCCAAAACACTAAAACCTAAACCCTGAACCCTAATCCCTAAACCCTAGACCCTAAACCCTAGTCCCTAAACACTAAACAATAAACCCTAAACCCTAAATCCTAAACTCTATACCCTAAACCCTAAACACTAAACCCTAAACCCAAAACCCTAAAACCTAAACACAAAACCCAAAAACTCTAAACCCTAAACCCTAAACCCTAAATGCTAAACCTTAAACCCTAACCCTTACAACGTAAAACCCTAAACCCTAAACCAAAAACCTTAAACCCTAACCGTAAACTCTAGACCCTGAACCCTAAATGTTAAAACCTGAACCCTAATGTAAACCCTAAACCCTAAACCCTAAACCCTAACCCTAGACCCTAAACCCTAGACCCTAAACACTAAACAATAAACCCTAAACCCTAAATCGTAAGCCCTAAACTATAAGCCCTACACCCTAAAACCTAAACCCTAAACCTTAAGCCCTAGACCCTAAACACTAAACAATAAACCCTAAACCCAAAACTCTAAACCGTAAACCCTAAACCTTAAACCCTAAACCCTAAACTCTAAACCCCAAACCCTAAACCCTAAACCCTAAAACTTAAACCCTATTCTCAAAACCCTAAACCTTAAACACTAAACCCTGAATGCTAGACCCTATACCGTCAACTCTATACACTAAACATGAAAAACGTAAATCGTAAACCGTAAACCGTAAACCTTAAACCTTAAACCCTAAACCTAAAACCCAAAAAACAAAACCTTGAACCCTAACCATGAACCGCCTCAAAAATCAAAAAACAATCGTTCCTTTTCTTCACAAATTTTCTCCTGCCCCAAAATTTTAAAAAAAAAATTCGTCCTAATCGGAGTTCAAACGAAGAAGTTATGCGCCCTTCATTTTCCTATAATCTTTAAGGCTTGACAGATGTTGACCTTATAGGTCATGCCTGGTTTTAATTATGACAAATACTCATTGTATCTAATGGGTGTTTGAGATGATGTGCAGGAACCAAAATTGTCAAGATCAAGACGCACATAGAGTAAGTGAAGATTGAAGACCTAACTACTTTGTGTTGTAATATATAATTCATTCATGTAGTTGGTCTGTAATAGTAATTAGCGTCTTTGGTTTGTAATAAGAACACACACATCACTTGCATGGTATAATACGTAGGCTCAAACCAAGTATAACTAAAATGACCTTAGAATGACCTTAGGGGTTACCCTTCGGTCGACCGACATCGGACTTTTTCGGTGTCTTGAAAAAGACTTAGAAGAGACCCTAGGACACTCACACACTCACTTGTATATGTCATACTTTTGTTTAGAGTGTTTTTTGCATGATAAAGGATTGAATTACACAAAATATGCAACTTCGGTCAACCGACCTGGCAGTTCATTCTGCCCTGGTCAACCGAACCGATCTGGGTCAACCAGTTGACCATAGCTCGGTCGACCGAATCAAGTTAGTTCAAAAACACCCGATCGACTGAACCTCTTAGGAGTCAAACATTTGACTACCTAATCGACCGAGCCAAAATTATATACCAACTGCTTGGTCGACCGAGGGTCCTCGGGAGAAATCCCAAAGGTCTGGTCGATCGAGAGACTCATTTCATTTTCCTCTAGTCGACCGAACTGCGCGAATTGAAAAATTCACCTTCCCCTGGTCGACCGACCGAACAGTTAAAAAATGGCCCGATCGACCGAACCATATGAACTTTGGTCAATCGAAATAGTTTCTGGTTGACCAGAGCTCTCGGGTTGTCCTGATTTTTTACCGTGGTTAAAATATTTTAAACAAGGTTAAATTAATTAAAACGCCATTAAACTTTTCTAATAATACCAATCTTGTCCCCAACAGTCATAATTCATGGGGTGTCTATATATACCCCTTCATTTGGGATTATTAGTACAAGATTAGTCATTTTGATTAGGGAAGATTCTCCAAAATTCCCAAAATCCATAATACTCATTTCTAAACTCCAACCACTCATACTTACCTTCTCTTATTGCCAAAATTCTTTTGTAAGTTGATTGAGTGATTATTCTCAAAGGTTTGCTCTCCTCGTTTATTTGATTGAAACGATTTTCTTGAGAGATAAACCTAAGTGTTCTTAAGGGGCTTTGTTCATAAGCCTATCCTAAAAAGACTTACCTAAGCTTCTAAGTATTGCATTTATGTTGCAATATCTTAGAAAGCTTGTATTTGTTTTTGGGTTGCAAAAATATTTTCAAAAACGCACTCAAATATCTTGTGTGATTTAGATTGACATATTTGTGAGAAGATATTTGTGTTTGTGATTTTAATCTTTGTTGCAATATTCATTAACCTACATATCATTTGATGAGAATAAAGATTGAATATCTTTTGCAAACCAAGCATATACATTATTTGATATTTACATGCTTGAGACATCCTGCTGATTGATATATTTGAGACTTGATATCTTTATGTGAACTTATTGATTGAATATCTTGAGATACAAAGATTGTTTGTTGATACTCTCACGCACTCATTACACTGATAGAAAATATATTTGAGAGCTGAAACATTAGACCACACTAAGCTTACATATTAAATCATATTGTGGTGTATGTGATTGTGCGTATATGGGTACACATCTGCTTTACTTGAAAGCATAATTGCTGTACCACTTCATTTATTGAGTAAAACTTTTGTATTATAGGCATAGGCCTTAAGAGGGAAACTAGCCTTTAGAAATAGTCCCGAATTGGCTTACACCCGGTTAGGAAAGTTAGGTGCACCATCCTGTTAAGGTGTAGGTTGAGGTCAGCCCCGCTAATTGACCTGGTTGTTAAGGTTGAGGTCAGTCATGTGCTAATTGACCCGGTTTGTAATCGGTCCAGCTCCACCCTTAAGTGAGCCTTTAGTGGAATCCTCGGGCTTGCGAGCTAGAGGCGGGGATGTAGGCACAGTTGGGCCGAACCCTGATAACATATCGTGTGTTTGTTTATATTTCCGCACTTTATATTTACTGCATCTGTATGTTACTATGTGAATGATGTACTTGATTTAAATTTCCTTATATTATATTTATCGGCGTATTGGGAACTGCATAGAAAGACCCTAGGTTGTAATATTCTGCTAACATCTAGTTCAACCTAGGAGAAAAGTTTAAAATTCCAATTCACCCCCACTTTCTTGGGAATACACCAATTCTAACAATTCGTATCAGAGCCTCATTGCACTAGACTCAAACGTTTTTTCTAAAAGATCACAATGGCTCACTTTGGTATATCCCCATTCGGTGAGGGACAGTCACTTTCCAGTCCTCCATTATTTTGTGGTGTTGATTACATCATGTGGAAAGTTAGAATGACCATATTTTTGAAATTTATGGATTGGAGGGTCTAGCTTGTGACTGCTAAAGGAAGATGTGCACAAATAAATGAAAATGATTTTAATATGATTTAATGCCATGGACATGTTATACCTTGCATTAGATTCTGATATTTTTGTTGAGTGTGCGGCATGTCATAGTGCACAGGAAATCTGAGATGAGCTAGAAAAGAAATACGGAGAATCCTAAGAGAAGGAGATCGTAACTCCTCCGAATGCTCCGAGCTCAAATGATCAGGAGGAGGTAAATCATGAGCTAGAAATCAATGAAGAGGTATATGATTCTCACTCTAGCTTGTTTCATGCCTTTTGTGATGAATGTTGTGATGGGTCATATACTGAATCATCTGTTGATAATACTATAAATGGTTCATGCAATGTTTACTATGAAAAATCTTGTGATGAATCATATGATTGCTCATACGATATTTACTGTGATGATTCTCATGCCAAATCATGTGATGTATCAAATGTTGGATCATCTATTGAATATCATAATAGTTTCGTTAATGATGTATGTGATGATTCATATGTTGAATGTTGCAATATATTATGGAATGAATCATCTCTTGCATTTTGTGACAAATTTGTTGATGATGCATGCAATAATATATGTGAAAATGATTGTTTTAAATTTTTTGTTGAATCATATGCATCAAATTTTGGAAGCATGAAATCTTATGAAAAACAGAAAAAGAAAATCTTTAATGCTCATAAGATTACAATTAGGATGTCTAAGCAGAAAATATTTCTGAAAAACAAAAGTAAAAAGTTGGCTGCACAATTAGAAAATCTAAAAGACTACCACGCCATCTTAGAAAAGAGAAAGATTAAGAAAATCTTAAAAATTATCTTCTTAGAAGAAGAAATGGATGATTATTCTAGAGCTACACTCAAAGTTATAAATGAGAAGAATAATCATAATAAATCCTTAGAGATTAAAAAGAAAAATCTTTTCAAAAAGGATTTAGGACTATCACATAATTCCCACTATCATGTCTCTGCAAGCAATCATAAGAATTGTAAGCATATCCTTTCACGCATTTACAAAACCTGCTTGCATTATAAAAGGAAGAGGCACAACCAATTTATTCTCTTATCCAGAAGTGCCAGAGGGTTAGAAAAAGAAATGGTGTGGGTAATCATGAAAGCAAACCCCGAAGGACCTAAGCAAAAATGGATTTAAATTGAAATTATTTTCTAGTAAATCTTTCCTTAGTGTTTAGGTTTAAGGGTTGTGATGACTTTAGGATCGGGAAGTGATGCGTGCTTAAAATTCCAAATCTTAGTATGTGCATTCGTTATACACTATATTGAATACTAAGATCATTATAAATTCAAGAAAATATGCAAATTCAAGAAAGATATCTAATATGAACTTAATTCATCTATATCATGATGATTGGATAAGATATGAAAACATTGGTTGTAGTTTAGTGTATAAGGTTTCAGGTTTAGGGTTTAGGGTTTTGGATTTTGGGTTTAGGGTTTAGGGTTTCGGGTTTAGGGTTAGGGTTTAGTGTTGCGTGTTTAGAATTTAGGGTTTAGGGTTTGGGGTTTAGGGTTTAGGGTTTAGGGTTTGGGGTTTAGGGTTTAGGGTATAGGGTTTAGGGTCCGTTGTTTGAATTGGTGTATTCCCAAGAGGGGGTTGAATTGGAATTTTAAACTTTTCTCCTAAGTTGAACTAGATGTTAGTAGAATATTACAACCTAGGGTCTTTCTATGCAGTCCCAAATACGCCGATAAATATAATATATGAAAATTTAAATCAAGCGCATCATTCACATAATAACATACACGTGCGTTAAATATAAAGTGCAGAAATATAAACAAACACACGATATGTTATCGGGGTTCGGCCCAACTGTGCCTACGTCCCCGCCTCTAGCTCGCAAGCCTGAGGATTCCACTAAAGGTTCATTTAAGGGTGGAGCTGCATTGATTACAAATCGGGTCAATTAGCACATGGCTGACCTCAACCTTAACAACCAGGTCAATTAGCGGGGCTAACATCAACCTACACCTTAATAAGATGGTGCACCTAGCTTTCCTAACTGGGTCTAAGCCAATCCGGAACTATTTCAAAGGGCTAGTCTCCCTCTTTAGGCCTGTGCCTGGAATACAACAGTTTTGCTTAATAGATGAAACGGTACAGTGATTATGCTTTCAAGTAAAGCAGATATGTACCTATATACGCGCAATCACATACACCACAATATGATTTAATATGTATGCTCAGTGTGGTTTACTGTTTCAGCTCTCAAATATATTTTCTATCAGTGTAATGAGTGCGTAAGAGTATCAACAAGCAATCTTTGTATCTCGAGATATTCAATCAATAAGTTCACACAAAGATATTAAATCTCAAACATCAAAGTACTGCTGATATATATATCATAATCAAAACAGGTAACACATGATAGTATCTGCATAAGGTGTGTGCAATCGTCCTGATAATACAAAACAAAAGTAAAAGCTATTTCATTTAAGTATAGACCAGATGGTATAGAATAATACAAAATAAATCAATGCCACGCAATATGATCTGTAGGCTACTCTTTAGAGTCTAGAACTCCCCTCCACCATCACCGGGATCAAAGTCAAAATCCATGGTCCTCGTCCTGCATCTCCTAAATGCAATCGTTCAGCTCACTGAAGCTGACTGTCATGGACCTCACTAGATCAGTAAAAGGACTGGCAGTAGAGATGAAGAACTGCCGGAACTCCTCACGAAGGGCGGTGGATGACGATGTCAGATCTCGTAGGTTTGATTGGACTGATCCTCGAAACTGTATGAATGAGTCAGAAAAACTAGTGATGGCTGCCATAAGATCCACGTTTGACGGCTGCGTGGGCTGCGGTGGCTCCTGCAGGGCCTCTTCCCTTGCTGTTGCACCCCTAGAAGGCAATCAGATGTTGCCAATGAGCTCATACCCCATAGTTCTCATGGTCACTCCAGAGAAAATGTCAGCAGGTCGTCTTCTCTTCAGTGAAGCCACATTTGAGCGAGTGACTCCAATGGATCTAAATAACTTGTTTAGTATACCCCCATATGGCATTATAATTCAGTGGCCAATCGTTTTGGCCATTATCCATCGGATAATCAGGCTAGGCAAATCTAATTTCTTCCGGGAAAACAAATTCCACATAATAAAATAGTCTAGGAAAGACACGTGCACCCTAGAACCTGCCTTGGGTAGGACATTATAGGTGATCAAGTGGTGCACAA
Source organism: Malania oleifera (assembly GCF_029873635.1). Taxonomy (NCBI): domain Eukaryota; kingdom Viridiplantae; phylum Streptophyta; class Magnoliopsida; order Santalales; family Ximeniaceae; genus Malania; species Malania oleifera. The sequence goes on along the minus strand of NW_026651770.1, from coordinate 28,272 downwards.
CTCTGGCCTTTAAAATAAACTGTCTAGACTGTAGGGGATGGTTTTGGCTGGCCGTGCCTGGATAAGATCAGGTCAGGCTTGCAAATGTGGCAACTGTGAATTCCTGCTCATAGATCTTGGAATTTACCACATATGGGCACTCAAAATCTCCACGATCAATATCAAGGACATTTGAAAGATACTGTGCGTCGAAACGTATATCGGTCCTTAATCCCCGAGAAAAGTACCCATTTTTGTCATTACCCAAATTAGCATAAAATAGCCAAACGTATATTGGGTAGTGACCCCCAAGCTGATAGGAAATAAATGTTTCCAGCCTTGATATTCAAACATGTCCATTACATTTGAAAAATACTGATTCATGAACTCCAAGTCTAAGATCTTACCCAATATCGCCTCCTTAGGACGAAACTCCCGTATGTATCTGACCTTGCACCGTTCAGATATGAAGTACTCGTCCTTAGCATGTGCTAAGTCGTGGGCTTCAATGTGTTCATTGTGGAGTGCCATGAGTGTAGGATGACGGATGTGAGGCATAAAACACAGTTTGCTTGGTAATAATATGGGGAAAGGTGACGGAGCTCTCAAAATTTTCCCGCAAAAGAGCTTTGATCGCATGAAATATATATATATATCATAGCTCGATCGACCAGAAGCAGATACGGTCGACCGATAGTTCAGGTTCTTCATGCATCGACATTATTCGATCGACCGGGGTGAATTTGAACTGAGATGGTCGGTCAACCGAGAGGGAGTACTGTATTTGTGTTCAGTCGACCAAGGGAAAATTGACAAGTTTGGTCAACCGTGGTGGATATGTTCACTGAGGTTCGGTCGACCGGAAGGTCAAAGTCAATGGGGTTTCGATCGATCGGGAGCTTTTACTCATTTAATGCTCGGTCGACCGAGCATAGTGAATTTTCCCGATTTTGCCTCATTTTGATCCAAAGTTCTCCCTTAGGTTTAGATTTGATATATTACAATATAAACATGACTGTTAGGGATTCTTGGTGAAGAGATATTACACAATTTAAGCACGTATCAAGATCATCCCAATTTTGCAATTACTTTGACAGTACTTCCCTTCAAGTCCTAACTATTTTGGCACCGAGCACTAAGGAGTATGTGACTTTTCTTAAATTACACTCTTTGGTGATTGGAGAGTATCCTTCAGAAATGATGACATAGAGGAGCAAGGATACAAACCAAGGAATGGGTGAAACCTCACCAAATATGATCCGTGGTTTGGTAAGGATTTCCTATGGATGAGATAAATCAAAATTAAAGCATTTACAATCTAAACTAAAAAGGGAAAACTTCCCTAGTGGATGCCTATAATTTTGATTAGGAATGATATCCTACGAAAAGAACTTATCGATTTAGGAATTTATAACAACTAGTGCTTACACCTAGAGTGATGTCTTCTACTTGTTCAGGAATGTGAAGTACAAGGATGGGTTTAGGATTATATGGTATATAGTATGAGATGGATTCCCAAAATCGCAAACTTCTGCAATGAACAACAGTTGATAACCTAAACCCTAAACCCTAAACCTGAAACCCTAAACCCTAAACCCTAGACCACAAACACTAAACAATAAGCCCTAAACCCTAAACCCTAAATCGTAAACCCTAACCCCAAACTCTAAACCCCAAACCCTAAACGCTAAACCCTAAACCCTAAAACTCAAACCCCAAACCTAAACCCTAAGCCCTAACCCTAAAACTTAAACCCTAAACCCTAAACCAAAAACCCTAAGCCCTAACCCTAAACCCTAAACCCAAAACCCTAAACCAAAAACCCTAAACCCTAACCCTAAACCCTAAACCCTAACCCAAAAACCCTAAACCCTAACTCTAAACCCTAAACCAAAAACCCTAAACACTAAACTCTAAACACTAAAACCTAAACCCTAAACCCAAATCCTAAGCCCTAACCCTAAACCCTAAACCCTAAACTAAAAACCCTAAACCCTAACCCAAAACCCTAAACCCTAAACCCTAGACCCTAAACATTAAACAATAAACCCTAAACCCCAAATCCTAAATTCTTAACCCTAAACCCTAAACCCGAAACTCTAAACCGTAAACCCTAAACCCAAGAACCTAGACCCTAAACCTTAAACCCTAAACTCTAAACCTTAAACCTTAATCCCTAAAGCTAAAACGCAAAAAACAAAAACTTGAACTATAACTACGAATCGACTCCAAAACCGGAAACTAATCGTATCATTGCATCAAAAATTTTCTCCTATCCTAAAAAAAAATAAAAAATCGTCCAAATCGGAGTTCAAATGAAGAAGTTATGCCCCCTTCATTTTCCTATAATCGTTAAAGCTAGACGAACCCTAAGCACAAAATCCAAAACCCTAAAACGTAAACCCTGAATCGTAAACCCTAAAACATAAAACCCTAAACATTAAACCCTAAAACATAAAACCCTAAACCCTAAACCCCAAACCCTAAACTCTAAACCCTAAACCCTAAACCCTAAAAAATAAACCCTAATTCCTAAACCCAAAACCTTGAACCCTAGACCCTAAACACTAAATGCTAAACCGTAAACTCAAAACCCTACACCCTACACCCTACACCATCAACCCAAAACCCTAACCCCTAACCACAAACCTATACCCTAAACCCTAAACTATAAACCCTTAACCCTAAAACCTAAATCCGAAACCCTAGACCCAAAACCCATACCCTAAACCCTAAACCCTAAACCATAAACGCTAAACCCTAAAACCTAAAATCTAAAACGTAAATGCTAACCCTAAACTTGAAACTCTAAACCCTAAATCCTAAATCCAAAACCCCAAACCATAAACCCTAAACCCTAAACCCTAAACGCTAAACGCTAAACCAAAAACCCTAAACCCTAGCCTAAAACCCAAAACACTAAACCCTGAACCCTAAAACCTAAACCCCAAAGCCTAACCCCAAACTCGAAAACCTACACCCTAAACCCTAAATACAAAACCCTAAAAACTAAACCCGAAACCCTAAACCCGAAAACATAAAACCCTAAACCCTAAACCCTAAACCTAAACCCTAAACAAAAAACCCTAAACCCTAACCCTAAACCCTAAACCCTAAACCCTAAACCCTAAACTCTAAACCTTAAAAGCTAAACACTAAACCCTAAACCATAAACCCTTAAACATAAAACCCTAAACCCCAAACCCTAAACCCAATACCCTAAATCCTAACCCTAAACCCTAAACCCATAAACCCTAAGACCTAAACCCTAAACCCTAAACCCTAAACTATCGACCCTAAACACTAAACAATAAACCCTAAACACTAGACCCCAAACCCTAAACCCTAAAACCAAAATGCTAAACCTTAAACCCTAAACCCTAAACCATAAAACCCTAAACCCTAAACCCAAAACCCTAAACCCTAAAACCTAACCCTAAACCCTAAACTCTAAACGCTAAACCCAAAATCCTAAACCCTAAACCCTAAATCAAAAACCCTAAACCCTAGACACTAAACACTAAACCCTAAACCCTAACCCTAAACCCTAAACCCTAAACCCTAAATGCTAAACCCTAAACCCTCAACCTACACCTTAAACCCTAACACCAAACTCAAAACCTTAAACCCTAAACGCTAAATCCAAAACCCTAAAGCCTAAACCCGAAACCCTAAACCCTATAACATAAAACTCTAAACCCTAAACCCGAATACATAAAAACCTAAACCCTTAACCCTAAGACCTAAACCCTAAAGAAAAACCCTAAACCCTAACCCCAAACCCTAAACCCTAAACTCTATACCCTAAACCCTAAACCCTAAACCTTAACCCCTAACCCAAAACCATAAACCCTGATCCCCAATCTATAAACCCTAAACCCTAAAACCTAAACTGTAAACCCTAGACGCTAAACGCAAGACCCTAAACTCGAATCCTAAACCCTAAACCCTAAAACCTAAACCCTAGACCCTAAATCCTAGACCCTAAACACTAAACCCTAAACCCTAAACTCTAAACCACAAACCCTAAACCGTAAACCCTAAATCCTAAATGCTAAACTCTAAACCCTAAACTGTAAACCCTAAATCCTAAACCCTAAGTTTTATACCCTAAACCTTAAACCCTGAACGATAAATGGTAGACCCTATACCGTGAACTCTATACACTAAACACGAAAATTGTAAACCATAAACTGTAAACCTTAAACCTTAAACCCTAAGCCTAAAACCCAAAAAACAAAACCATGAACCATAATCCTGAACCGACTCCAAAACAGGAAACCAAATTATTCCATTGCTTCAAAAATTTTCTCCTACCCCAAAATAGAAAAAAAATCATTCAAATCGGAGTTCAAACGAAGAAGTTATACCCCTTTCATTTTCCTATAATCTTTAAAGCTTGACAGACCCTAAATCCTAAACCCTAAACCCTAACTCTAAACCCAAAACCATAAACCATAAGCCCAAAATAAAAAACCCTAAACTCTAAACCCTAAACCCTAAACCCTGAAACATAAAACCATAAACCCTAAATCCTAAACCCTAAACCCCGAACCAAAAACCCTAAACCCCGAACCAAAAACCCTAAACCCTAACCCTAAACCCTAAACCCTAAACCCTATACCCAAAAACCTAAATCCTAAACCCTAAACCCTAGACCCTAAACACTAAACAACAAACCCTAAACCCTAAACCCACAACCCTAAACTCTAAACCCTATACCCTAAAGCCTAAACCCTAAGCCCTAAACCCTAAACCTTAAACCCTAAACCCTACACCCTAAACGCTAAAAATAAAACCCTAAACCCTAAACCCAAAACTCTAAACCCTAAATCCTAAACCTTAAACCCTAAACCCTAAACCTTAAACCCTAACCCCTAAACCCTAAACCCTAAACCATAAACCTTAAACCCTAAACTCTAAACGCTAAACCTTAAACCCTAACCCCAAAATGCTAGACCCTATACCGTGACCATAAACCCTAAATCGTAAACCATAAACCATAACCTCGAAACCCAAAATCCAAAAAACAAAACCTCGAACTAGAACCCCAAAAAACCACATAAACAAAAAACCAGTCGTACCATTGCCTCATAAATTTTCTCCTACACAAAAATAAAATAAAATAAAAATCGTCCAAATCGGAGTTCAAACGAAGAAGTTATGCCCCCTTCATTTTCCTATAATCTTTAAAGCTTGAAGGACCCTAAACCCTAACCATAAACCCAAAACCCTAAACCCTAAGCCGTAAATCCAAAACCCTAAACCCTAAACCCTAAAACATAAAACCATAAACCCCAAACCCTAATCCCAAAACCCTAAACTCTAAACCATAAACCCTAAATGCTAAACCCTAAGCCCTAAAACCTAAACCCTAAACGCTAAACCCTAACCCTAAACCAGAAAGCCTAAACTCTAAACCCTAAATCCAAAACACTAAACCCTAAACCCTAAATCCTAAACCCTAAACCCAAACCCTAAACCCTAAACCCAAAACCCTAAACACAAAACCAAAAACCTAAAACCTAAACCCTAAACCTAAACTCTAAATCCTAAACCCTAAACCGAAAACCCTAAACCAAAAACCTTATACCATAACCCTAAACCCTAAACCCTAAAGCCTAACCATAAACCCTAAACCCTAAACCCTAACACCCAAAACCCAAAACCCAAAACCCTCGACCCTAAACCCAAAACACTAAACAATAAACCCTAAACCCTAAACCCTAAACTCTAAACCCTAAACTATATACCCTAAATCCTAAACCATAAACCCTAAACCTTAAACCCTTAACCCTAATCCCTAAACCCTAAACCCTAAACCTTAAACCTTAAACTCTAAACCCTAAACCTTAAACCCTAACCCCTAAATGCAAGACCCTATACCGTGACCATAAACCCTAAACCGCAAACCTTAAACCTTAAACCTTAAACCCAAAAAACAAAACCTTGAACTCTAACCCCGAACCGACTCCAAAATTGGAAACCAGTCGTACCATTGCTTCCCAAAATTTCTCCTACCACAAAAATAAAAAAAAAAATCGTCCAAATCGGAGTTCAAACGAAGAAGTTATGCCCCCTTCAATTACTGATAATCTTTTAAGCTTGATGGACCCTAAACCCTAAACCCTAACCATAAACCCGAAACCGTAAATCCTAAGCCCTAAATCCAAAAGTCTAAACCCCAAACCCAAAACCCTAAACCCTAAACCCCAAACCCTAAACCCAAAACGCTAAATTCTAAACCCTAAACCCTAAACGCTAAACCCTAAACGCGAAACGCTAAACCCTAACCCTAAACCAGATAGCCTAAACCCTAAACCCTAAATCCAAAACACTAAACCCTAAACCCTAAATCCTAAACCCTAAACACTAAACCATAAACCAAAAACCCTAAACCCTAAACCCTAAACCCTAAACACTAAAACCTAAACCCTAAACCCTAAACCCTAAACCCAAAACCCTAACCTTAAACCCTAAACCCTAAACACAAAAACAAAAACCCTAAAACCTAAACCCCAAACCTAAACCCTAAACCCTAACCCTAAACCCTAAACACTAAACCTTAAACCCCAACCCTAAACACCAAACCCTAAACCCTAAACCCCAAACACTAAACCAAAAACCTTATACCCTAACCCTTAACCCTAAAACCTAACCCCTAAACCCTAAACCCTAAACCCTAAACCCTAACTCTAAACCCTAAACCCTAATCCCTAAACCCTAAATGCTATACCCTTACCCTAAGCCCGAAACCCTAAACCCAAAACCCAAAATCCAAAACCCTAAACCCTAAACCAAAAACTCTAAACCCAAACCTTTAACCCTAAGCCCAAAACCTTAAATGCTAAACCCTAAATCCTAAAACCTAAGCCCTAAACCTAAACCCTAAACCCTAACCCTAAACTCGAAACCCTAAACCCTAAATCCAAAACCCTAAACCCTATAACATAAAACCCTAAACCCTAAATCCTAAACCCGAAAACATTAAACCCCAAGCCCTAAAACCTAAACCCTAAACCAAAAATCCTAAAAATTAACCCTAAACCCTAAAAAATAAGCCCTAAACTCTAAACCCTAAACCCTAAATCCTAAACTTTAAACCCTAAAACCTAGACCCTCAAAACTAAACAATAAACCCTAAAACCTAGACCCTAAACCCTAAACCCTAAAAGCAAAATGGTAAACCCTAAACCCTAAACCGTAAAACATAAAACCCTAAACCCTATACCTAAACCCTAAACCCTAACCGTAAACTCGAAACACTAAACCTTAAACCCTAAATTCGAAACCCAAAATCCCAAACCCTAAACCCTAAACCCTAAAACATAAAACCCTAAACCCTGAGCCCTAGAACATAAAACCTTAAACCTTAAACCCTAAACCTTAAAGCCTAACCCTAAACCCTAAAACCTAAAACCTAAAGCCAAAATCCAAAAGACTAAACCCTAAACGAAAAACCCTAAACCCAAACCCTAAACCCTAAACACTAAACCCTATACAAAAAACCCTAAACCCTAACCCTAAACCCTAAAACCTAAACCAACTCTAAACGCTAAACCTTAAACCCTAAACCGTAAATCGTGAACCGTAAACCTTAGACCCTAAACACTAAACAACAAACCCTAAACCCTAAACCCATAACCCTAAACTCTAAACCCTACACCCTAAGCCCTAATCACTAAGCCCTAAACCCTAAACCCTAAACCCAAAACTCTAAACCCTAAACCCTAAACACTAAACCCTAATACAAAACCCGAGACCTAAAACCCTAAACCCTAAATCCAAAACCCAAAACCCAAAACCCAAAACCCTTGACCCAAAACCCTAAACCAAAAACCATAAACCCTAACCCCAAACCCTAAACCCTAAACGCTAAAGCCTAAACCCAAAACTCTAAACCCTAAACTATAAATCCTAAACCCTAAACCCTAAACCCTAAACCCTAAACCCAAATCCCTAAACCCTAAACCCTAAACCCTAAACCCTAAACCTTAAACCCTAAACCCTAAACCCTAAACCTTAAACCCTAAACCCTAAATGCTAGACCCAATACCGTGACCATAAACCCTAAATTGTAAACCTTAAATCATAAACCCAAAACCTAAAATCCAAAAAACAAAACCTCGAACCATAACCCCGAACAAACTCCAAAACCGGAAACCAGTCGTACCATTGCTTCAGAAATTTTCCTCGACACCAAAATAAAATAAAATAAAAATCGTCCAAATCAGAGTTCAAACGAAGAAGTTATGCCCCCTTCATTTTCCAATAATCTTTAAAGCTTGATGGGCCCTAAACCCTAAACCCTAAACCCTAAACCCTAAGCCTTAAATCCAAAACCCTAAAACCTAAACCCAAAACCCTAAACCCTAAAACATAAAACCCTAAACCCCAAACCCTAAACCCAAAACACTAAACTCTAAACCCTAAACCCAAAACGCTAAACCCTAAGCCCTAAATCCTAAACACTAAACCATAACCCTAAACAAGAAAGCCAAAACCCTAAACCCTAAATCCAAAACACTAAACCCTAAACCCTAAATCCAAAACCCTAAACACTAAACCCTAAACCAAAATCCGTAAACCCAAACCCTAAACTCAAAACCCTAAACACAAAACCAAAACCCGAAAACCTAAACCCTAAACCTAAACCCTAAATCCTAAACCCTAAACCCAAAACCCTAAACTAAAAACCTTATACCCTAACTCTAAACCCTAAACCCTAAACCCTAAACCCTCGACCCTAAACCCTAAACACTAAACAATAAACCATAAACCGTAAACCCTAAACTATATACCCTGAACCCTAAACGCTGAACCTTAAACCCTAAACCCTAATCCCTAAACCCTAAACCCTAAACCCTAAACCTTAAACCCTAAACTCTAAACCCTAAACCTTAAACCCTAACCCCTAAATGCTAGACCCTATACCATGACCATAAAACCTAAACCGTAAACCTTAAACCTTAAACCCTAAACCTTACACCCAAAAAACAAAAGCTTGAACCATAACCCCGAACCGACTCCAAAATTGGAAACATGTCGTACCATTGCTTTAGAAATTTTCTCCTACCACAAAATAAAAAATAAAAAAATCGTCCAAATCGGAGTTCAAACGAAGAAGTTATGCCCCCTACATTTTTCGATAATTTTTAAAGCTTGATGGACCCTAAACCCTAACCCTAACCATAAACCCGAAACCCTAAATCCTAAGCCCTAAATCCAAAACCCTCAACCCTAAACCCTAAAACATAAAACCCTAAACCCGAACCCCTAAACCGTAAACCCTAAATCCTAAACCCTAAATCCTAAACGCTAAACCATAAACCCTAAACCCAAAACCCTAAACGCTAGACCCTAACCCTAAACCAGAAAGACTAAACCCTAAATCCAAAACACTAAACACTAAACCCTAAACCCTAAATCCTAAACGCTAAACAGTAAACCCTAAACCCTAACCCTAAACCCTAAACAATAAAACCTAAACCCTAAAACCCAAACCCTAAACCTAAACCCTAAACCCTAAAACCAAAACGCTAAACCCTAATCCCTGAACCCTAAACGCTAAACCCTTACCCTAAACCCAAAACCCTAAAACCTAAACCCTAAACCAAAACCCTGAACCCTAACCCTAAACCCGAAACCAAAAAACCTAAACCCAAAATCCAAAACCCTAAACCCTAAACCCGAAACCCTAAACCAAAAACCCTAACCCCTAAACCAAAAAATGTAAACTGTAAACCCTAACCCTAAACCCTTAACCCTAAACCCTAAACACTAAAAGCAAAACCCTAAAACACAAACCCTAAACCTAAACACAAACCCTAAACCTAAACACTAAACCCTAAACCCTAAACCCTAAACCCTAAAACCAAAACCCTAATCCCTAATCCCTAAACCCTAAACGCAAAACCCTTACCCTAAACCCTAAACCTAAATCCTAAACCCTAACCCTAAACCCGAAACCCAAAAACCTAAACTCAAAATCCAAAACCCTAAACCCTAAATCCTAAACCCTAAACCAAAAACCCTAAACCCTAAACCCCAAACCCTAGACACTAAAAGCAAAACCCTAAAACCTAAACCCTAAACCCTAACACTAAACCCTAAACCCTAAACACTAAACCTTAAACCCCAAACCCTAAACACCAAACCCTTAACCCTAAACCCTCAACACGAAACCAAAAACCTAATACCCTAACCCTTACCCCTAAAACCTAATCCCTAAACCCTAAACCCTAAACCCTAACCATAAACCCGAAACCCAAAAACCTAAGCCCAAAATCAAAAACCCTCAATCTGAAACACTAAACCCTAAACCCTAAAACATAAAACCTTTAACCCCGAACCCTAAACCCAAAACCCAAAACCCAAAACCCAAAACCATAAATCCTAAATGCTAAACCCTAAGCCCTAAACCCTAAACCCTAAACGCTAAAACCTAACCCTAAACTAGAAAGCCTAAACTCTAAACCCTAAATCAAAAACCCTAAACCCAAAACCCTAAATCCTAAACCCTAAACCAAAAACCCTAAACCCTAAACCCTAAACACAAAACCAAAACCCTAAAACCTAAACCCCAAACCTAAACACTAAATCCTAAACCCTAAACCGAACACCCTATACCAAAAACCTTATACCCTAACCCTAAACCCTAAACCCTAAAGCCTAACCTTAAACCCTAAACCCTAAAACCCAAAACCCTAAACCCAAAACACTAAACCCTCGACCCTAAACCCTAAACACTAAACAATAAACCGTAAACCCTAAAACCTAAACTCGAAACCCTAAACTATATACCCTAAACCCTAAACCATAAACCCTAAACTTTAAACCCTTAACCCTAATCCCTAAACCCTAAACCCTAAACCTTAAACCCTAGACTCTAAACCCTAAACCTTAAACCCTAACCCCTAAATGCAAGACCATATACCGTGACCATAAACCCTAAACCGTAAACCTTAAACCTTAAATCTTAAACCCTAAACCTTAAACCCAAAAAACAAAACCAAGAACTCTAACCCCGAACTGACTCCAAAATCGGAAACAAGTCGTACCATTGCTTCAAAAATTTTCTCCTACCACAAAATAAAAAAAAAAATCGTCCAAATCGGAGTTCAAATGAAGAGGTTATGCCCCCTTCATTTTCTGACGATGTTTAAAGCTTGATGGACCCTAAACCCTAAACTGTAACCATAAACCCGAAACCGTAAATCCAAAGCCCTAAATCCAAAAGTCTAAACCCTAAAACCTAAAACATAAAACCCTAAACCCTAAACTCTAAACTTTAAACCCTAAACACTAAACACTAAACCCTAAACCCTAAACGCTAAACCCTAACCCTAAACCAGAAAGCCTAAACCCTAAACCCTAATTCCAAAACACTAAACCCTAAACCCTAAATCCTAAATCTTAAACCCTAAACCCTAAACCAAAAACCCTAAACCCTAACCCTAAACCCTAAACCCTAAACACTAAAACCAAAACCCTAAAACCTAAACCCTAAACCTAAACCATAAACCCTAACCCTAACCCTAAACCCTAAACCCTAAACACTAAACCTTAAACCCAAAATCCTAAACACCAAACCCTAAACCCTAAACCATAAACACTAAACCAAAAAAATTAAACCCTAACCCTTAACCCTAAAACCTAACCCTTAAACCCTAAACCATAAACCCTAAACCCTAACCCTAACCCCTAAACCGTAAACGCTAAACCCTTACCCTAAACCCTAAACCCAAAATCCAAAACCCTAAACCCTAAACGCTAAACCAAAAACCCTAAACCCTAAGCCCAAAACCCTAAATGCTAAACCATAAATCCTAAAACCTAAACCCTAAACCTAAACCCTAAACTCGAAACCCTAAACCCTAAACCCTAAATCCAAAACCCTAAACCCTATAACATAAAACCCTAAACCCTAAACTCTAAACCTGAAAACATAAAACCCTAAACCCTAAACCCTAAAACCTAAACCCTAAATGAAAAACCCTAAAAACTAACCCTAAACCCTAAACAATAAGCCCTAAACTCTAAACCATAAACCCTAAAACCTAAACCCTAAACCCTAAACCCTAAACTTTAACCCTAAACCCTAGACCCCCAACACTAAACAATAAACCCTAAAACCTAGACCCTAAAAGCAAAATGTTAAACCGTAAACCCTAAACCGTAAAACATAAAACCCTAAATTCTATACCCTAAACCCTTAAACCTAAACCCTAAACCCTAAACTCGAAACACTAAACCGTATACCCAAAATCCAAAACCCAAAATCCTAAACCCTAAATCCAAAACCCTAAAACACAAAAACCTAAACCCTAAACCCAAAACCAAAAACCCTATACCCTACACCCTAGACCCAAAACACTAAATAATAAACCCTAACCCCTAAACCCTAACCCTAAACTATAAACCCTAAACCCCTAAACCTTAACCCTTAACCCTAAACCTTACACCCAAAACACAAGACCCTAAACACTAAACAATAAACCATAATCTCTAAACCCTAAACTCTAAACACTAAACCCTAAATGCTTAACCCTAAAACCTAAACCCTAAACGCAAAACCCTAAACCCTAAACCCTAAACCACCCTAAACCCTAAATCCAAAACCCAAAACCCTAAACCCTAAACCCTAAATCCTGAAACCTAAACCCTAAACCCTACACCAAAAACACAAAACACTAACCCCAAACCGTACACCCTAAACGCTAAAGCCTAAACCCTAAAACCTAAACCCTAAACCTGGACCCTAAACCCTAACTCTAAACCCAAAACCGCAAACCCTAAACCCTAAATCCTAAATCCTAAACCCTAGACCCTAAACCCAAAACACTAAACAATAAACCCTAAACCCTGAACCCTAAACCCTAAACCCAAATCCCTAAACCCTAAATCCTACCCTTAAACCCTAAAGTCGAAACCCTAAACCTTAAAACCTAACCCCTAAATGCTAGACCCTCTAAACACTAAACATGAAAATCGTAAACCCTAAACCGTAAACCTTAAACCTTAAACCCAAAACCTAAAACCCAAAAAACAAAACCTTGAACCAAAACCCTAAATCGGCTCCGAAATCGGAAACCAATCGTACCATTAAGTCAAAAATTTTCCCCTACCCCAAAATAATAATAAAAAAATCATCCAAATCAGAGTTCAAATGAAGAAGTTATGCCCCCTTCATTTTCCTACAATCTTTAAAGCTTGACGGACCCTAAACCATAAACCCTAAACCTTAAAAACTAAACCCTACACCCTAAACCCTAAACCCTAAACCCTAAAACATAAAACCCTAAACCCTAAACCCTAAACCCTAAACTCTAAACCCTAAATCCTAAACCCTAAACCCTAAACCCTAAACGCTAAACCCAAACACAAAACCTAAAAGCCTAAAGCCTAAAGACTACAACCAAAATACTAAACCACCAACCCTAAATCCTAAACCCTAAACCAAAAACACTACCCCTAACCCTAAACCCTAAACCCTAAACCCTAAACACTAAACCTTAAATCCTAAAACCTAAACCATAAACCTAAAGCCTAAACCCAAACCCTAAACCCTAAACCCTAAACCCTATACCCTAACCCTAAACCCTAAACCCTAAACCCTAAACCCAAACCCTAAACCCTAAACCCTAAACCCTATACCCTAACCCTAAACCCTAAACCCTAAACCCTAAAAACTAAACCCTAAACCCCAAACCCTAACCCTAAACCCAAAGCCTAAACCAAAAAGCCTATACCCTAACCCTTGACCCTAAACCCTAAACCCTAAACCCTAACCCTAGACGGTAAACCCTAAACCCCAATCCCTAAACCCTAAACGCAAAACCCTAACCCTAAACCTGAAACCCTAAACCCTAAACCTGAAATCCAAAACCCTAAACCCTAAACCCTAAACCAAAAACCCTGACCCTAACCCTAAACCCTAAACCCTAAACCCCAAACGTTAAACCTTGAATCCTAAACCCTAAAACCTAAACCCGAAACCCGAAATCCTATAACATAAAACCCTAACCCTTAAACCCTAAACTGTAAACCCGAAAACATAAAACCCTAGACCCTAAACCCTAAAACGTAAACCCTAAACCAAAAACCCTAAACCCTAAACACTAAACCCTAAACTCTAAACCCAAAACTCTAAAACCTGAACCCTAAACCCTAAACGCTAAACTCTAAACCCTAAAACCTATACCCTAAACACTAAACAATAAACCGTAAACCCTAAACCCTAAAAGCAAAACGCTAAACCCTAACCCCTAAACCCAAAAACATAAAACCCTAAACCCTAAACCCTAAAGCCTAACCCTAAACAATAAACCCTAAATCCTAACCCTAAACTCGAAATCCTAAACCGTAAACCCTAAATCCAAAACCCTAAAACCTAAACCCTAAACCCTAAAACACACAACCCTAAACCTTAAAGCCTAACCCTAAGCCGTAAAACCTAAAAGCTAAAGCCTAGACCCTAAACCCCAAACCCTAAACGAAAAACCCAAAACTCTAACCCTAAACCTTGAACGCTAAACCCTAAATGCTAAACCCTAAACCCTAAACCCTAAACCATAGACCCTAAACCCTAAACCCTAAAGCCTAACCCTAAACCCTAAACCCTAAACCCTAAAAGCTAAACCCTAACCCTAAACCTGGAACCCAAAACCCTAAACCCTAAATCCAAACCCCTAAACCCTAAACCAAAAATCCTAAACCCTAACCCCAAATCCTGATCCCTAAACCCTAAACACTAAACCCTAAACCCTAAAACCTAAACCCTAAACCTAAACCCTAAGCTATAGCCCTAAACCCTAAACCCTAGACCCTAAACCCTAAAACATAAAACCCTAAACCCTAAACTCTAAACCCTAAACCCTAAACTGTAAACTCTAAACCCTAAACCCTAAACCCTATGTTGACCCCATGTGTCATATCCCGGTTTTGATAATGACAAATACTCATGGATTTAATCGATATCTAGTTCATGTGCAGGTCTATATTAGCACATATATTGATGGCACGTGAAAGCTTAAAGTTGGAAGACCCAATACATATTGTACTCTATTTCATGTTGTAATATAATTCATTTATATGCAAACGGTCTGTAATAGTAAATAGGGATTGGTTTGTAATAAGCTCGCATACATCACATGCATGTTCTAATAGGTAAGCTCAAACCAACCGTAAACTAAAAATGACTTTAGAATGACCTTAGGGTTTACCCGGTCGACCGACACCATACTTTTTTGATGTCTTTAATTGGACATAAATGACCCTAGGACACACACCATTGCACCTATGAATGTTAGGCACTTCAATAGGGTTTGTGTGATTCATAACAGGACCGAAATGCACACTTTGTGCACTTTTGGTCGATCGAACTTGGGAGTTCATCCTGCCTCGATCGACCAAAACAAGCCTGGGTCAATAGTTGACCAAGATCCCGGTTGACCGAACCAGTGTAGCTCAAATCCCCTGGTCAACCGAAACCTCCTGAGGTCAACCATTTGACCATCTGGTCCACCAAGCCAAATTTGTATACCAACTACCTAATCAACCGAGGGTCCTCGGGAGAAGTCCCAACTATCTGGTTGACCGAACCATTTAGTTTAAAATGGCCTGGTTGACCTAACATCGGAGCAATGGAAAATTGCCCTTTGGACAGGCACTTTCGGTCGACCGAGTCTCTAGTTCAAAAGTCTCCTGGTCAAACGAACCAAATGAACTTCGGTCGACCGAAATGGTTTTGGTCGACCGGACCTCTTGGGTTGCCCTAATTTTTACTGCGGTTAAACATTTTTAAATAGGGTTAATTAGGGTTAAAATGATATTAAATAATATTAATAATACTTTACATGACCTAATGGCTATAATTCCTCCAGTATCTATATATAGCGCATCATTTGCTAAGATTAGTAAGAGATTAGCATATTTGATTAGGGAGAATTCTTTGAAAATCCAAAAACCTATAATACTCTTTTTTAGCCTCTTCCACTCATACTTGCCTTCTAATATTGCCTACATCATCTGTAAGTTGATTAAGTGTTTGTGTTGAAAGGTTTACTCTCCTTGTTTGGTGATTATTTGATATGATTTTTTGAGAGCTAAACCTAAGTATTCTTAGGGAACTTTTTTAATAACTATCTCCTAAGAACACTTGTATTAAACTTCTGAGTATTGCATATCCATTGCAATATCTTGCGACTTTGTATTTGTTTTTGGATTGCAAAATCTCTTCAAAACATTTCCAAATATCTTGTGGGATTTATTTTGATATAACTTTGAAAAGATATTTGTTTATGTGATAGTGATCTTTGTTGCAATATTCATTCACTCATATATTACTTGCTGAATACAAAGATTACAGATCATTTTGCAAACCAAGCATATACATTATCTAATATTCACATGCTTGAGACATCCTGGTGACCGAAATATTTGAGACTTGATATTTTTGTGTGAGTTGTTAGATTGAGAACATATTGTGATACAAAGATCATACTGGTTGATACTCTCACGCACTCATTACACTGATAGTAAATATATATACATATATCTAAGAGTTAAAATACTAGACCACACTGAGCTTACATATCAAATCATATTGTGGTGTATGTAATTGTGCGAAGTTGGGTACACATCTGCTTTACTTGAAAGCATAATCACTGTACTGATATTATTCGATTGCAAATACTGTTATATTTCCAAGCATGGGCCTGAAGAGGGAGACTAGCCCTAGAATAGTCCCGGATTGACTTAGACCCGGTTAGGAAAGTTAGGTGCGTCATCCTGTTAAGGCGTTGAGGTCAACCCCGCAAATTGTCCTGGTTAAGGTTGAGGTCAGCCTTGTGCTAATTGACCTAGTTGTAATCGGTGCCGCTCCACCCTTAAGTGAGCTATTAGTGGAATCCTCAGGCTTGTGAACTAGAGGCGGGGACATAGGCACAGTTGGCCGAACCCCGATACCACATCGGGTGTCTGTTCATATTTTCGCACTTCATATTTACCGCACGTGTATGTTATTATGTGAATGATGCGCTTGTTTTAAATTTTTGTATAGTCTATTTATCGACGTATTTGGAACTACATAAAAAGACGCTAGGTTGTAATATTCAGCTAACATCAAGTTCAACCTAGGAGAAAAGTTTAAAATTCTAATTCCCACCCCCCCCCCACTTGTGAATACACCAATTCTAACACCATACCACCTAAACACTAAACTATAAACCCTAATCCCTAAAACCTAAACTCTAAACCCTAAACCCTAAAACCTATACCCTAAACCCTAAACTCTAAACACTAAACCCCAAATGCTAAAACCTAAAACCCTAAACTATAAACCCTAAACCCTAAACCCTAAACACTAGACCCTAAACAAAAAACTCTAAACCCTGAACCCTAAACCCTAAACCCTAAATCCTAAACACTACACCCCAAACCCAAAACCATAACTCGAAACCCTAAACCCTAAGCCATAAATTCAAAACCCTAAACCCTAAACCCTGAACCCTAAAACATAAAACCCTAAACACTAAACACTAAACCCTAAACCCTAAACTCAAAACCCTAAACCCTAAATGCTAAACCCTAAACCCTAAACCCTAAACCGTAAATGCTAAACCCTAACCCTAAACCCGAAACCCAAAACCCTAAACGCGAAATCCAAAACCCTAAACCCTAAACCAAAAACACTCAACCCTAACCCTAAACCCTAAACACTAAACCCTAAATGCTAAACCCTAAACCCTAAAAACTAAACCCTAAACTTAACCCCTAAATCCCAATCGTAAACCCTAAACCCAAAACCCTAGACTTTAAACCCTAAACCCTAAACACCAAACCCCAAACCCTAAACCCTAAACCCTAAACCCAAAACCCTAGACACTAAACCATAGACCCTAAACACTAAACAATAGAACCTAAACCCTAAACCCTAAACCTAAAACCCTAAACCTTAAACCCAAAACCGAAGACTATAAACCCTAAACGTGAGACCCTAAACCTTAAACCCTAAACTCTAAACCCTAAACCTTAAACCCTAACTCCTAAATCCTAGACCCTATACCGTGACATCTAAACACTAAACACGAAAATCGTAAACCGTAAACCTTAAACCTTAACACCTAAACCTAAAACCCAAAAAACAAAACCTTGAACCATAACCCCGAACTAACCCCAAAACCCGAAACCAGTTGTACCATTGCTTAAGAAATTTGCTCCTGCCCCAAAATAAAAAGAAAAAATTAGTCCAAATCAAAGTACAAACGAAGAAGTTATGCCCCCTTCATTTTCCTATAATATTTAAAGCTTGACAGACGCTAAACTCGAAACCTTAAACCCTAAACCCTAAACACTAAGCCTAACCCTGAAACCCTAAACCCTTTACCCTAAGCCCTAAATCCAAAACCCAAAACCCTAAAACCTAAACCATAAACAAAAAACCCTAAACCCTAAACCCTAAACCCTAAACACTAAACAATAAACCCTAAACCCTAAACACTAAACCCTAAACCCTAAACCCTAGACCCAAAACCGTAAACCTTAAAAGCTAAACGCTCAACGCCAAACCCTGAAACATAAAACACAAAACCCAAAACCCAAAACCTAAAACCCTAAACCCTAAACCCCAAACCAAAAACCTTAAACACTAACCCAAAACCCTAGACCCTAAACCCTAAACGCTAAAGCCTAAACCCTAAAACCTAAACCCTAAGACTAAGCCCTAAACCCTAACCATAAACCCTAAACCTTAAACCCTAAACCCTAAACCCTAATCCCAAAACCCTAAACCCTAAACCCTAAACCCTAAACCCTAAACCCTAAACCCTAAACCCTAAGCCTTAACCATAAACCCTAAACTCTAAACCCTAAACCATAAACCCTAAACCCTAAGCCTAAACCCCAAACCCTAAACCCTAAACCCTAAACCCTAAACCCTAAACCCTAAACCCTAAACCCTAAACCCTAAACCCTAAACCCAAAACCTTAATCCCTAAACCCTAAATGCTAGACCCTATACTATGCCCTCTAAACACAAAACACGAAAATCGTAAACCGTAAACCGTAAACCTTAAACCTTAAACCCTAAACCTAAAACCCAAAAAACAAAACCTTGAACCATAACCCCGAACCGACTCCAAAACCGAAAACAAGTCGTACCATTGCTTCAAAAATTTTCTCCTACCCCAAAATAAAAATAAAAATCGTCCAAATTGGAGTTCAAATGAAGATGTTATGCCTCTTTATTTTTCGATAATCTTTAAGGGTTGACGGACCCTAGATCCTAAACCTGAAACCCTAAACCCAAAACCCTAACCCTAAACCCAAAATCCAAAACCCAAAGCCCAAAATCAAAAACCCTAAACCCTAAAACATAAAACCCAAAACACTAAACCCTAAAACATAAAACCCTAAACCCTAAATCCTAACCCTAAACCCTAGCCCTAAACCCTAAACCCTAAACCTTAAACCCTACACGCTAAACCCTAAACCCAAAAACCTAAATCCTAAACCCTAAACCCTAAACCTTAAACCCTAGACCCAAAACACTAAACAACAAACCCTAAACCCTAAAACCTAAACCCCAAACCCAAAACCCTAAACCTTAAACCCTAAACCCTAGACCCAAAACACTAAAAATAAACCTTAAACCCTAAACCCCAAAAACTAAACGCTAAACCCTAACCCTAGACCCGAAACCCTAACCCTAAACCCTAAACCCTAAATGCTAAAGCCTAAAGCCTAAAACCTAAACACTAAACCTAAACCCTAAACCCTAATCCTATACCCTAAACCCTAAACCCTAAAACCTAACCCCCAAACCCTAAACCCTGAACCCTTAACCCGAAAACCTAAGCACTGAACCATAAACTGTAAACCCTAAACCCTAAACTCTAAACCCTAAACTATAAACCCTAAACCCTAAACCCCAAACCCTAAACCCTAAACCCTAAACCCTAAACCCTAGACCGAAAACCCTAAACACTAAACAATAAACCCTAAACCATAAACCCTAAACCCTAAACACTAAATCCTAATCCCTAAACCCTAAACCCTAAACCTTAAACCCTAAACTCTAAACCCTAAACCTTAAACCCAAACCCCTAAATGCTAGACCTTATACTGTGACCTCTAAACACAAAACACGAAAATCGTAAACCGTAAACCATAAACCTTAAACCTTAAACCCTAAACCTAAAACCCAAAAAATATAACCTTGAACCATAACCCTGAACCGATTCCAAAACCGGAAACCATTCATACCATTGCTTCAAAAATTTTCTCCTACCCAAAAATAAAAATAAAAATCGTCCAAATCGGAATTCAAACGAAGATGTTATGCCCCCTTTATTTTCCTATAATCTTTAAAGCTTGACGGACCCTAAACCCTAACCATAAACCCTAAACCCAAAGCCCAAAATCAAAAACCCTAAACCCTAAACTCTAAACCCTAAACCCTAAAACATAAAACCTTAAACCCTAAACCCTAAACCCTAAAACATAAAACCCTAAACCCTAAATTCTAAACCCTAAACCCTAAACCAAAAAACCCTAAACCCTAGCCCTAAACCCTAAACCCTAAACCCTAAACGCTAAACCTTGTTGACCTTATAGGTCACACGCCCGATTTTGATAATGACAAATACTCCTGTATTTAATAAATATCTAGTTCATGTGCAGGTCTATATTAGCAGATACATCGATGGCACGTGAAAGCTCAAAGCTTGAAGACAAACTTATGTTCTCAATTGTAATTTTCAGTAATGAAATTTGTCTGTAATAGTAATTAGGGTATTTGGTTTGCAATAAGCACACACTTCATATGTATGGTTTATTTTGTGAGCTCAAACCAATCATAATGCAAAATGACCTTAGAGTGACCTTAGGGTTTCGACCGACACCGGACTTTTTTCGATGTCTTCATATTGAACCTCAAGTGACCCTAGGACACACACATTTACACATATGTTTGATAGGCACTTCATTAGGGTTTGTATGCTTCAAGATTGGACCGAAATGCACACATGGTGCACTTTTGGTCGACCAGCACAGTCAGTTCATTTTGGCTTGGTCGACCGAAACCTCCCTGGGTCAAAAGTTTGACCACCTGGTCGACCAAACTGGGTAGTTCAAAAAGACCTGGTCAACTGAAACCCTCTCTGGTCAACATTTTGACCATCTGGTCGACCGAACACTTTTGTTCTCCAACTACCTGGTCGACTAGAGGATTCTCGGAAGAAATCCCAGTGGTCTGGTGGACCGAACCAGCCAGTTCAAAATGGCCTGGTTGACCGAACCTCAAAAAATTAGAAAATCGCCCTCTCCTGGTCGACCGAGCCCTCAGTTCAAAAGTCCTCTGGTCGATCGAACCTTATGAGACTTGGTTGACCGAACTTGTTCTGGTCGAACCGAACCTCTCGGGTTGCACCTAATTTTTTACCACAGTTTAAAATTTTTAAACAGGGATTAAATGGGTTAAATGTCATTAAACTTTTCTAACAATCCTAATAGGTTCCCAACGGTAAAAAATTTTGGTAGTCTATATATACTCCTTCATTTGGGAGAATCAAGCATTGATAAGAGAAAAGGATTTAAAAATTTTCTTCCAAGAAAAATACTTCTTTGATTCTATTGCTCATAATTCCCCTACAAACACTCCAGCTTTCCTTCTCAAGTGAAAATCATTTGCAAGATCTTGAGTGGTATATGCAAAAAGGTTTTGCTCTCATTGTGTGATTGTTTTGAATCATTTTTCTAACGAGAGCATAACCTAAGTATTCTTAGGAGGCTTTCTAATTAAGCCTATCCTAAGAAGATGTTAAACTTCCGAGTGTTGCATTCTCATTGACATAACTTAGGAAGTTTGTATTTGTTATTGGCTTGCAAAAATATTTTCAAAACGTACTCAAATATATTGTGCATTCAGATTGTTATATTTGTGAAAAAGAAATTTTTTGTGTGTTATTAATCTTTGTGGCCATATACATTCAAGTCTATATCATTAATGAAATACAAAATGACATATATCTGCCAAACCAAGAACATACCTATTCACGTGATTGACATATTATGCTTTTGGGATGTTTGAAGCTTGCTATGATATCTTGTTTGAGCATCTTGATTGAGAACATATTGAGATACAAAGGATTTCTAGTTGACACTCTCACGTACACATTACACTAATAGAAAACAAATTGAGAGTGAACCATTTAGACCACCATTGAGCTTACATTTTTGAAATCATTGTGGTGTTTGTGATGCGCGCATTTGTGGTACAAATTGCTTTACGTGAAAGACACCTTTATATTATAACTTTTGTTGTAAATCTGAGAGATTCAATGGCGTGGCTGAGCGGGGCCGGTAATCCAGCCCGGGTAAGGATTGGTGTAAAGTTGAGGTCAGCCCTTTGCTAATTGATTGGATTAAGGGAGAGGTAAGCCCGTGATAATTTGACCTGGTGTGTATAGGTGCGCTCCACCGTTTAAGGTGAGCAGTTATGTGATAATACTTGTGCTGGTTACCAAGGCGGGGGGACGTAGGCAGTGGCCGAACCTCATAACATATGTGTTCGTCACCATTATCTTTACTACTTCTCTCGTGATTGTGTATAAATTGATTAAACTGCTTTATTTAAGTTCTGATTTCTCGCACTAGAATTGACCATAGGATGATTGTGGAACATTTATTGCTACGAGGAGGCAATACTATGGGAAGATTTCAAAAATACCAATTCCCCCTCAATCTGTGATCACGGTTAAAAGCTAACAAACCCTAAACCCTAAATCCTAAACCCTAGACCCAAACACAAACAACAAACCCAACCCTAAACCCTAAAACCCTAAAACACTAAAACATAAACCTTAAACCCAAACCCTTAGACCCTAAAACACTAACAATAGACCCTTAAACCCGAAAAACTAAAACGGCTAAAACACTAAAACCTAAACCAGAAAACATAAACCCTAAACCCCAAAATCCAAAACCCAAAAACCAAAATAAACAAAAAACCCAAAAACCCAAAACCCAAAAAAATAAAACCAAAAAACACTAAAAACCTTTAAAGACTAACCCCTAAACTCTAAAACCTAAACCCCAAACCTAGACCCCAAACCCTAAACAATAAACTGTAAACCGTAAAGCCTAAGCGCCAAAACCTAAACCCTAAACCCTAAACCCTAAACCCTAAAACCCTAAACACTAACACTAAACCCTAAACCCTAAACCCTAAACAATAAACCCTAAACCTAAAACCCAAACCCTAAACCCTAAACGCTAACCCTTACACAAACCCGAAACCAAAAACCGAAAACCTTAAATCCAAAACCCAAAACTTAAACCTAAACCCTAAAACCCTAAACCTTAAACCAAAAACCATAAACCCTAACCCTAAACCCAAACCCTAAACCCTAAACCCTAAACGAAACCATAAACCCGAACCGTAGAGCCATAAAACACTAAACCCTAGACTCTAAACCCTAAACCTAAAAACAAACCTTACACCTTCCAACCCTGAAACCCTAAGTGTAAACCGTAGACCCTAAACCTAGACCCTAACCACTAAACAGCAGAACCTAAACCCTAAAACCCTAAACTATAAACCTTTCAACCCTAAACCCTAACCCAAAATCGTAAAACCTAAATGCTAGACCCTAAACTCTAAACCCCTAAACCTAAACCCTAAAACACCGTAAATGCTAGACACTATACCATGACATACACTACACCCAAAAACCAATAAACCACAAAACGTAAACCTTAAACCTTAAACCGCGTTAAACCAAAACCCATAAAAAACAAAACCGGAACATAAACACCGAACCGAATCAAAATCGAAAACCAGTCGTACCATTGCTTTGATAAATTGTCTTCTACCCAAAATAAAAACAAAAACATCGTCCCAATGTCATAGTTAAAAACCAAGAAGTTACTGCCCAACTTCCATTTTCCTATAATCTTAAAGCCTTGACGGGACACCTAAACCCTAAACCATAAACTTGAAACCCTAAAACCCTACGCCCCTAAATCAAAAACATAAACACTAAACCTAAACCCAAAACCCCAAAACTCGATAACCCCAACCCAAACGCTAATATAAACACTAAACCTAAACGCTAAACCTTAACCCTAACCGAAAGCCTTTAAACCCTAAACCTTAAATCCAAAAACACTAAACCCCAAAAAACCATAAAATCCTAAACATAACACAAAACCCTAAACCCTACCTAAAACCCAATACTCTCAATCCTAAACAATAAAAACCATAAACCTGAAATGAAACTTAATACCTATACCAAAAACCCTAAACCCTAAACCAAAACCCAAAACAAAAAACCTTATACCCTAACCATTAACCCAAAAAGCAAACCCTAAACCTTATAAATAAACCATAAACTTTAAAAACCCCAAAACCCCAAACCCGCTCTAAAAACCTAAACCCCTAAATCTAAACCCGAAACCCAACACAAACCGAAACCAAAAAAATAAACCACTAAATCCAAAACATAAACCAAAACCCAAAACCTAAACCCTAAACCAAAAAACTAAACCACAACCCCGCAAAGCCTAAACACCCTAAACCCTAAACACTAAAACCTAAACCCTAAAAACCTTAAACCCTAAACCAAAACGCTCAACCAAACACTAAACCCTAAACCCAACCACTAATTCCCAAACCCCAAACCACTAAACACCAAACCAAAAACCCGAAACCCTAAACCAAAAAACCTTATACCCTAACACTTAACCTAACCCTAAACCCTAAACCCTAACCCTAAACCATAAACCCAACCTACCCTAAACCCTTAAACCAAAAAAAAAACGCTATCCTTAAACCCCAAACACCTAAACCGTTAACCTCAACCTAAAACACCAAAACCAAACCCAACATCAAAACCCCAAACACCAAACCCTAAACCCCAACCCCTAAAATGTAAACCTTTTTAAACAAAAAATATAAACCAACACAACCATGAACCCCAAAGCCCTAAAACTTAGGCTAAAACCTAAACCTAAAACCTAAACCTAAACCTAAAACCTAAACAAAAAACCCCAATCCATAAACACACACACTAAACAGTTACCCCAAACCTGAAACCCTTAAAAACCCAAAATACCAAAATCCCTAAACAATAAACCCTTAAACCTAACAATAAAACCCTAAGCCCTAAACCCTAAGCCCAAAAAACCTAACCAAAAAAACCTAAACCTTAAAACCTAAACCCTAAACCCTAACCCTAAAATCGAAAACCCTAACCCTAAATCCCAAAAAAAAAAGGAAAAAAAAAAAAATAAAAGGGAGAAAGGAAAAAAGAAAACAAGTATAAAAAAAAAAACAAAAAGCAGAAAAACGTAATCCGAAAACAAAAAAAAAAAACAAAAAACCATAAGAAACTAACCAAAACCATAAAACACTAAACCTAAAAAATAAACCGAAAAAACACTCAAAACCAGTAAACCCTAAACCTAAACCATAAACAGCTAAACCAAATAAATAGAAAAACTAAACCCAAGACCCTCAACACAAAACCCTAAAACCAAAAACATAAACCCTAAAAACAAAAAAGCTTTAAACCCAACACCCTAAACCTAAAACCATCAACCCTATACCTAAACCATAAACCTAAACCATAACCATAAACCAAAACCCCTAAACCCTAAACCCTAAACCCTAACCTTAAATCCGAAACCTAAACCCTAATCCCATAAATCCAAAAACCCTAAACCTTTAAAACTTAAACCATAAAACCAATAAACCCCAAAACATAAAACCCTAAAACCCTAAAACCCTAAACCCCAAAACCATAAACCTCTAACCCTTAAACCTCAACGCTAAACCCTAATAAACCCTAAACCCTAAACCCTAAAACTCCTAAACCCTACACGCAAAACCCTAAAACTAAAAAAGAAAAGAAACACGTAAATCCAAAACACGTGAAAACAGGCAAAACAAAAATCATAAACCATAAGACCTAAACCCTAAACAAAAAACACTCCCAATCACCATAACCCAAACACTAAACCCAAAATATTAAAACCTAAACCCTAAACCCAACCCTAAACCCTAAACCCAAAACCTTAATGGCTAACAAAACAAAACCCTAAAAACCCTAAAGGCATAAACAAAAGCCAATACACGAACCCTTTAAGCCTAAACTCCTAAACCCTAAACCGTAAACCCTAACACCCAAGAAAAGAAACACAAAACAAGCGAAAAAAAAAAGGAAAACAGTAACCCTTAAAACGAAATCACAAAAACCATAAGCCCAACAACAAACCCTAAACCCAAAACCTATAAAACAAAAACCATAACCCAAAACCAACACCCTAACCCTAAACCCTAAACTTTAAACACTAAACACTAAACCTAACACTAAATCCTAAATAAAAACCCTAAAACCTACAACCTGAAACCCTAAACCCTTTAACATAAAACCATTAAATTCTAAACCGTAAACCGGAAAAACATAAAATCATAGCCCCTAACCTAAAAAATAAACCATAAACAAAAAACTTAAACCGAAGAGAGGAAAAAGAAACCCAGGAAAAAACGTAAAACAGAAAACCTGACACCACTAAACCCTAAAACATAAACGCCTAAACCCTAGACCCTAAACCCTAAACCCTAAACCCAAAAACATTAAAACCTTAACACATAAACCTAAACCTAAAAAAGAAACACCTAAATCCTAAAACCCTTAACCCCCCGAACCATAAACCCTAAGTCCCAAACCCTAAATTAAAACCCTAAACCCCAAACCCTAAAACTCCAAACCCAAAAAACCCTAAACCCAAATCCTAAAACATAAAACCCTAAACCTTAAATCTAAAACCTAAGCCTAACCCTAAGAAGTTAATTAAAAACCTAAAACCTAAAGCCTAGACCCAAAAAACACGAAAACCTAAATGCGAAACCCTAAAACCCTAACCCAAACCCTAAACCGTTAAACCCTAAACCCCAAGCAAAAGCCCGAAAACGTAACCCTAAACCCTAAAAACCTAAAACCAAAAACCAAAAGTTTAAACCCTTAACCCAAAACTCAAAACCCTAGATCCTAAACAATAGCCCTAAACCAAAAGCTTAAACCTCTAATCCCAAACTCAAACCTAGATAATAACCCAGACCCGATACCCTAAAACCTAAACCCCAAAGCCGAACCCGAAAGCCGCACAGTAAACCCTAAACCCTAAAAGCAAACTCCGAAAAACAAACCCAGGGAACCCTAACCCTAACCCTAAATACAAACCCTACAACCCTAATCACTAAACTCTACACCCTAAACCTAAACCCTAAACCAAAAACCATAAACACTATCCCAAACACTAAACACTAAACCCTAAACACTAATTGCAAACCCTCTAAACCCCAAACCATACACTATAACCCCTAAACTCTAAACCTGAACTATTAGACCCTAAACACTAAACAATTAAAACCTAACATGGACCTAAGATCTAAACCCAAAACCCTAAACCTAAACCTTGCACCCTAAAACATTAAAGAATAAACACTAAACCATTACACCCCTAAATTGTAAACCCTTAAAAGCTAAACGCTAAACCCAAAACCCCAAACCCTACAAACATAAAACCCCTAAACCCTAAGCCTTACCCTAAAACCTAAAACCTAAAACCCCAAACTCTAAACACTAAAACCTAAACTATAAAAGAAAAACCTTAAACCCTAACCATAAAACCTTTAAAAAAAAACCCCTAACCCTAACTAAAACCTAAAACCTAAACTTAACCCAAAACCTAAACCTTAAACCATAAAATCGAGGAAGTAAAACCCTAGACCCTACCACTTACAAAAAAGACCTCAAACCTAAACCCAATAAAACCTTAGACCATAAACCATTAAATCCAACCCGTAGTCCCTCAAACCCAAAACCCAAACCCTTTAAAGCGAAAAGCCTAACACTAAACCCGGAGACCCCTAAAATCTAAACCCCCAAAATTGAAAACCCTAACCCTAAACCGAAAGAGAAAAAACGAAAACAGAACGCGAAAAAAGAACCCTAAAACATAAAAAAACCCCTAAACATAAACCAAAAACCTCTAAACCCTAAACCCATAGAAACACTAAAACTAAAAATACTAAAACCTAACACAAAGCATAAACCAAAAACCCTAAATGCAAACAAAAACCCTGAAACCTAATCCAAACCTAACGATAAACCCTAACCCTAAACCCAAACGCTAATTAAAACCTAAAACCTTACCAGACCCAAATCTCTAAACCGAAACCCGAAAACTCAGCCCTAAACCGAAACCCTTAGACCCAAAACACGAAAC
>NW_026651769.1:120000-125510 GCF_029873635.1 Malania oleifera | reverse complement strand
GAAACACTAAAAACGAAGACCCTAAAACCAAATCCAAGCCCTAACCCTAAACACTAACCCTAAACTAAAAACCCTAAACCCTAACCCAAAACCCTAAACCCTAAACCCGAGACCCGAAACATTAACAATCACCCTAAGCCCCAATCCTAAATCTGTAACCTAACCCTAACCCAAACGCGAACCTAACCTAAACCCAAGACCTAGACCCTAAACCTTAAACCCGAAACCTAAAACCTTAAACCTTATCCCTAAGGGAGAAACCAAAAAACCAAAACTTGAACTATAACTACGAATCGACTCCAAAACCGGAAACTAATTCTTATCATTGCTCAAAAATTTTTCTCCTATCCCCCCTAAAAAAAATAAAAAATCGCCAATCCGAGTGGCAAATGAAGAAGTTATGCCCCCTTCATTTTCCCTATAATCGTTAAAGCTAGACAACCCTAACACAAAATCCAAAACCTAAAACTAAACTCTGAATCGTAAACCCTCAACCATAACACCCTAAACATAAACCTAACAATAAAACCAACCCTAAACCCTAACCCCAAACCCTAAACTCTAAACCCAACCTACACCCTAAAAATAAACCCTAAATTCCTAAAACCCACAACCTTAAAACCCGAGACCCTAAACACAAATGCTAAAAAATGCTACACCGAAACTCAAAACCCTACAACACCCTACAACACACCCTAACAACCATCAACCAACCAAACTCCTAACCCCTACCACAACCTATACCGAACCCCTAAACTATAAACCCTTACCAACCCTAACCCCTAAATCCCGAACCCTAGACCCAAACCCATACCTAAACTACATCCTAACCCGAACCCAAACCATAAACGCTTATCCCTAAAACCTAAAAATCTAAAACGTAATCTAACCCAAACTTGAACCTCTAAAAACCCTAATCCTAAATCCAAAACCCCAAACCATAACCCCTAAACACCTAACCCTAAACGCTAACGCTAAAAACCAAAAAAACCCTAAACCCTAGCCTAAAACCCAAACCTAAACCCTAACCCTAAACCATGACCCAAAGCCTAACCCCCCAAACTCGAAAACCTACAACCTAAACCTAAATAACAAACCCTAAAACGAACCCGAAACCCTACAACCCGAAAATCATAAAACCCAAACCCTAAAAAACCCTAAACTAAAACCCTAAACAAAAAACCCGAAACACTAACCCTAAACCCTAAACCCAAACTCTAAACCTTAAAGCTAAACACTAACCCAACCATAAACCCTTAACTAAAACCCTAACCCGAACCCTAAACCTAACCCTAAATCCTAACCCTAACCCTAACCCATAAACCCTAACCCTAAACCTAAACCCTAAACCCTAACTATCGACCCTATAAACACTAAAAAATAACCCGAAACACCTATACCCCAAACCCTAAACCCTAAAACCAAAATGCTAAACCTTAAACCCGAAACCCTAAACCATAAAACCCTAAACCCTAAACCCAAACCCTAAACCCTAAAACCTAACCCTAAACCCTAACTCTAACCCTAACCCTAAACCTAACCCTAACCTCAATCAAACCCTAACCCCAAACCCAAACACTAAACCCTAAACCCCTAAACCTAAACCCCTAAACCCTAAACCTCATCTAAGCCTAAACCCCACCTACACCTAAACCCTAACACCAAACTCAAAACCTTAAACCCTAAACTCTAACTCAAAACCCTAAACCCTAAACCCGACCCCGAACCCTATACCCATAACCTCTAACAAACCCTAAAACCCGAATACTAAAAAACCTAAACCCTTAACCCTAGACCTAAACCTAAAGAAAACCTAACCCCTAACCCCACCCTAAACCCTAAACTCTATACCCTAAACCCAACCTACCCTTAACCCCTAACCAAAACCATAAACCCTGATCCCAATTCTATAACCCTAAACCCTAAACCTAAACGTTAAACCGCGAGACTCTAAAAAAAACCAAGACCCTAAACTCGAATCCTAACCCTAAACCCTAAACCTACCCTAGACACCTACATCCTAGACCCTAAACCTCAACCCTACCCTAAAAACTCTAAACCCAAACCCTAAACCGTAAACCCTAACCCTAAATTAAAAACTCTAAACCCTAACCTGAAACCCTAATCCTAACCCCTAATTTTATAAAAGCCCTAAACCTTAAACCTGAAACGATAAATGTAACCCTATACCGTGAACTCTATCACTAAACACGAAATTGTACCATAAACGTAAACCTTAACCTAAAACACCTACTCCTAAACCCAAAACACAAAACCATGAACCATAATCCTGAAACGACTCCATCAGGAAACCAAATTATTCCCTTCTTCAAAATTTTCCTCTACCCCAAAATAGAAAAAAAATCATTCAAATTCGAGTTCAACACGAAGAATTTAACCCCTTTCATTTTCCTCCTCCTAATCTTTAAAGCTGGACAGACCCTAATCCTAACCCCTAAACCCTAAACTCTAACCCGACCCATAAACCATAATCCCTAAATAAAAAACCCTAAACTCTAACCCCTAAACCCTAAACCTTAAACATAAACCATAAAGCCCAAATTCCGAAACCTAACCAACCCCAACCAAAAACCCTAACCCCGAAACAAAAACCCCTAAACCCTAACCCTAAACCCTAAACCCTAACCCTATATACCCAAAACCCTAAATCCTAAACCCTAACCCTCGACCCTAAACACTACACAACCACCCGAAAAACCCCTAAACCCACAACCCTAAACTCACCCTATCCCTAAGCCTAAACCCCTAAGCCCTAAACCCTAAACCTTAAACCCTAAAACCCTACACCCTACACCCTAAAAACACCAAACCCTAATCCCTAAACCCCTAAACCCTAAACCCCTAAATCCAAAACCCTTAAACCTAAACCCAACTTAAACCCTAACCCCTAAACCCTACACCCTAAAAACCATAAACCTTAAAACCCTAAACTCTCAACGCTAAACTTAAACCCTACCCCAAAATCCTAGACCCTATACCGTGACCATAACCCTAATCGTAAACCATAAACCAGAACCCTCGAAACCAAATCAAAAAACAAAACTCGAACTAGAACCCCAAAAAACCACATAACAGAAAACCAGTCGTACCATTGCCTCATAATTTTCTCCTACACAGACCAAAAATAAAATAAATAAAAATCGTCCAAATCGGAGTTCAAAAAAACGAAGAATATGCCCCCCTTCATTTCCTATATCTGTAAAGCTTGAAGGACCCCTAAACCCTAACCCTAACCCAAAACCCTAAACCCTACCTAAGCCGTAAATCCAAAAGCCCTAACAACCCTCAAACCCTACAAGAAAACCAATAAACCAAAAACCTAAAAAAACCCTAAAACATAAAACCAGAAACCACCAACCCTAATCCCAAACCCTAACTCTAGACAATAAAACCCTAAATCTAACCTAAGCCCTAAAAACCTAAACCCCTAAACGCAACTACCCAACCCTAAACATAAAGCCTACTCTAAACCCTAATCCAAACCACTAAACCCTAAAACCCTAATTTGCCTACCCTAAACCCCAACCCCTAAACCCTAAACCCAAAACCTAACACAAACCAAAAACCTAAAACCTAAACCCGAAACCTAAACTCTAAATCCTAACCCTAAACCGAAAAAAACCCTAAAAAAACAAAAAACCTTTACCATAACCCTAAACCCTAAAAACGCCTAAAGCCTAACCATAAACCCGAAACCCTAAAAAAACCCTAACACCAAAACCCAACCCACAAACCCTCGACCCTAAAACCCAAAACACTAAACACTAAACCCTAAACCCTAACCCTAAACTCTCAACCCTAAACCTTAAATCCTAAACCATAACCCTAAACCTTAAACCCGTAAACCCGCATCCCTAAACCCTAAACCCTAAACCTTAAACCTTCAACTCTAACCTAGACCTTAAAACCCTAACAACCACCCCCTAAATGCCAAGACCTATACCGTGGACCATAAAACCCTAAAAACCGCAACCTTAAAACCTTTCACCTTAAACCCAAAAAAACAAACCTTGAACTGCTAACCCCGAACGCGACTCCAAATTGGAAACCAGTGTACCATTGCTTCCCAAAATTCTCTTCTCCTACCACAAAATAAAAAAAAAATCGTCCAAATCGGAGTAACGCAGAATTTATATGCCCCCCTTCACTTACTGATATCTTTTAAGCGTGATGGACCTAAAACCCTAAAACCCTAACCATAAACCCGAAACCCTAAGCCTTAAATCCAAAATCAAAAACCCCAAACCCAAACCCTAAACCCTAAACCCCAAACCCTCAACCCAACGCTAAATTCTAAAACCCGAAAACCCAAACGCTAAACCCGAAACGCGAAACGCTAAACCCTACCCTAACCAGATAGCCTAAACCCAAACCCTAAATCCAAAACACTAAACCCTACCCTAATCCTAAACCCTAAACCTAAACATAAAACCAAAACCCTAAACCCCTAAACCCTGAACCTGAACACTAACCCTAAACCCTAAACCCTAACCCTAAACCCAAAAGCCTAACCTTAAACCCAAACCCTTAACACAAAAACAAAAAACCGTCCCTAAAACCTAAACCCCAAACCTAAACCCTAACCCTAACCCTAAACCCTAAACCCTAAACCTTAAAAACCTCCAAACCCAAACACCAAACCCAAACCCCGAAACCCCCCAACCCTAAACCAAAACCTTATAAGCCCTACCCTTAACCCCTAAACCAACAACCGTGACCTTAACCTAAAACCCTAACCCCTAAACCCTAAACCCAACCATAAAACCCTAACTCTAAACCCTAAACCCGAATCCCTAAACCCTAAATGCTGATACCCCCTTACCCCTAAGCCCGAAACCCTATAACCCAAAACCCAAAATCCAAAAAACCCTAAACCCCTAAACCAAAAACTCTAACCCAAACCCTTTAACCCTAAGCCCAAAACCTTAATGCTAACCCCTAAATCCTAAAACCTAAGCCTAAACCTAACTAAACCCTAAACCCTAACCTAAACTCGAAAACCAAGAACTAAACCTAAATCCAAAACCCTAAACATCCTATAACATAAAACCCTAAACCCTAAAATCCTAAACCCGAAAACATAAAACCCCAAGCCATAAAACCTAAACCCTAAAAACCAAAAACCCTAAAACCTAAACCCTAAAAAATAAGCCCTAAACTGTAACCCCTAGACCCTAAAATCCTAAACTTTAAACCCTAAAACCTAGGCCCTCAAACTAAACAATAAACCCTAAAACCTGAAACCCTTAACCCTAAACCCTAAAAGCAAAATGGTAAACCCTAAACCCTAAACCGTAAACATAAAACCCTAAACCCTATACCTAACCCTAAACCCTAACCGTAAACTCCTAAACACTAAACCCTAAACCCTAAATCGAAACCCAAAATCCCAAACCCTCAACCCTAAACCCTAAAACATAAAACCCTAAACCCGGAGCCCTAGACACTAAAACCTTAAACCTTAAACCCTAAACCTTAAAGCCTAACCC
>NW_026651769.1:0-115000 GCF_029873635.1 Malania oleifera | reverse complement strand
TAAACCTTACACCCAAAACACAAGACCCTAAACACTAAACAATAAACCATAATCTCTAAACCCTAAACTCTAAACACTAAACCCTAAATGCTTAACCCTAAAACCTAAACCCTAAACGCAAAACCCTAAACCCTAAACCCTAAACCACCCTAAACCCTAAATCCAAAACCCAAAACCCTAAACCCTAAACCCTAAATCCTGAAACCTAAACCCTAAACCCTACACCAAAAACACAAAACACTAACCCCAAACCGTACACCCTAAACGCTAAACCCTAAACCCTAAAACCTAAACCCTAAACCTGGACCCTAAACCCTAACTCTAAACCCAAAACCGCAAACCCTAAACCCTAAATCCTAAATCCTAAACCCTAGACCCTAAACCCAAAACACTAAACAATAAACCCTAAACCCTGAACCCTAAACCCTAAACCCAAATCCCTAAACCCTAAATCCTACCCTTAAACCCTAAAGTCGAAACCCTAAACCTTAAAACCTAACCCCTAAATGCTAGACCCTCTAACACTAAACATGAAAATCGTAAACCCTAAACCGTAAACCTTAAACCTTAAACCCAAAACCTAAAACCCAAAAAACAAAACCTTGAACCAAAACCCTAAATCGGCTCCGAAATCGGAAACCAATCGTACCATTACTTCAGAAATTTTCCCCTACCCCAAAGTTTAAAAAAAAAAAATCCTCCAATTCAGAGTTCAAACGAAGAAGTTATGCCCCCTTCATTTTCCTACAATCTTTAAAGCTTGATGTACCCTAAACCCTAAACCCTAAACCTTAAAAACTAAACCCTAAACCCTAAACCCTAAACCCTAAACCCTAAAACATAAAACCCTAAACCCTAAACCCTAAACCCTAAACCCTAAACCCTAAATCCTAAAACCCTAAACCCTAAACCCTAAACCCTAAACCCAAACACAAAACCTAAAAGCCTAAAGCCTAAAGACTACAACCAAAATACTAAACCACCAACCCTAAATCCTAAACCCTAAACCAAAAACACTACCCCTAACCCTAAACCCTAAACCCTAAACCCTAAACACTAAACCTTAAATCCTAAAACCTAAACCATAAACCTAAAGCCTAAACCCAAACCCTAAACCCTAAACCCTAACCCTATACCCTAACCCTAAACCCTAAACCCTAAACCCTAAACCCAAACCCTAAACCCTAAACCCTAAAACCCTATACCCTAACCCTAAACCCTAAACCCTAAACCCTAAAAACTAAACCCTAAACCCCAAACCCTAAACCCTAAACCCAAAGCCTAAACCAAAAAGCCTATACCCTAACCCTTGACCCTAAACCCTAAACCCTAAACCCTAACCCTAGACGGTAAACCCTAAACCCCAATCCCTAAACCCTAAACGCAAAACCCTAAAACCTATAACCCTAAACCCTAAACCTCAAACCCTAAACCCTAAACCCTAAACCCTAAAACAAAAAACCTGACCGTAACCCTAAACCCTAAACCCTAACCCCAAACGTTAAACCTTGAATCCTAAACCCTAAAACCTAAACCCGAAACCCGAAATCCTATAACATAAAACCCTAACCCTTAAACCCTAAACTGTAAACCCGAAAACATAAAACCCTAAACCCTAAACCCTAAAACGTAAACCCTAAACCAAAAACCCTAAACCCTAAACACTAAACCCTAAACTCTAAACCCAAAACTCTAAAACCTAAACCCTAAACCCTAAACGCTAAACTCTAAACCCTAAAACCTATACCCTAAACACTAAACAATAAACCGTAAACCCTAAACCCTAAAAGCAAAACGCTAAACCCTAAACCCTAACCCAAAAACATAAAACCCTAAACCCTAAACCCTAAAGCCTAACCCTAAACAATAAACCCTAAATCCTAACCCTAAACTCGAAATCCTAAACCGTAAACCCTAAATCCAAAACCCTAAAACCTAAACCCTAAACCCTAAAACACACAACCCTAAACCTTAAAGCCTAACCCTAAGCCGTAAAACCTAAAAGCTAAAGCCTAGACCCTAAACCCCAAACCCTAAACGAAAAACCCCAAAACTCTAACCCTAAACCTTGAACGCTAAACCCTAAATGCTAAACCCTAAACCCTAAACCCTAAACCATAAACCCTAAACCCTAAACCCTAAAGCCTAACCCTAAACCCTAAACCCTAAACCCTAAAAGCTAAACCCTAACCCTAAACCTGAAACCCAAAACCCTAAACCCTAAATCCTAAACCACAAACCCTAAACCAAAATCCTAAAACCCTAACCCCTAAAACGTAATACCTAAACCCTAAACCCTAAACCCTAAACCCTAAAACCTAAACCCTAAACCTAAACCCTAAGCTATAGCCCTAAACCCTAAACCCTAAACCCTAAACCCTAAAACATAAAACCCTAAACCCTAAACTCTAAACCCTAAACCCTAAACTGTAAACTCTAAACCCTAAACCCTAAACCCTATGTTGACCCCATGTGTCATATCCCGGTTTTGATAATGACAAATACTCATGGATTTAATCGATATCTAGTTCATGTGCAGGTCTATATTAGCACATATATTGATGGCACGTGAAAGCTTAAAGTTGGAAGACCCAATACATATTGTACTCTATTTCATGTTGTAATATAATTCATTTATATGCAAATGGTCTGTAATAGTAAATAGGGATTGGTTTGTAATAAGCTCGCATACATCACATGCATGTTCTAATAGGTAAGCTCAAACCAACCGTAAACTAAAAATGACTTTAGAATGACCTTAGGGTTTACCCGGTCGACCGACACCATACTTTTTTGATGTCTTTAATTGGACATAAATGACCCTAGGACACACACCATTGCACCTATGAATGTTAGGCACTTCAATAGGGTTTGTGTGATTCATAACAGGACCGAAATGCACACTTTGTGCACTTTTGGTCGATCGAACTTGGGAGTTCATCCTGCCTCGATCGACCAAAACAAGCCTGGGTCAATAGTTGACCAAGATCCCGGTTGACCGAACCAGTGTAGCTCAAATCCCCTGGTCAACCGAAACCTCCTGAGGTCAACCATTTGACCATCTGGTCCACCAAGCCAAATTTGTATACCAACTACCTAATCAACCGAGGGTCCTCGGGAGAAGTCCCAACTATCTGGTTGACCGAACCATTTAGTTTAAAATGGCCTGGTTGACCTAACATCGGAGCAATGGAAAATTGCCCTTTGGACAGGCACTTTCGGTCGACCGAGTCTCTAGTTCAAAAGTCTCCTGGTCAAACGAACCAAATGAACTTCGGTCGACCGAAATGGTTTTGGTCGACCGGACCTCTTGGGTTGCCCTAATTTTCTTACTGCGGTTAAACATTTTTAAATAGGGTTAATTAGGGTTAAAATGATATTAAATAATATTAATAATACTTTACATGACCTAATGGCTATAATTCCTCCAGTATCTATATATAGCGCATCATTTGCTAAGATTAGTAAGAGATTAGCATATTTGATTAGGGAGAATTCTTTGAAAATCCAAAAACCTATAATACTCTTTTTTAGCCTCTTCCACTCATACTTGCCTTCTAATATTGCCTACATCATCTGTAAGTTGATTAAGTGTTTGTGTTGAAAGGTTTACTCTCCTTGTTTGGTGATTATTTGATATGATTTTTTGAGAGCTAAACCTAAGTATTCTTAGGGAACTTTTTTAATAACTATCTCCTAAGAACACTTGTATTAAACTTCTGAGTATTGCATATCCATTGCAATATCTTGCGACTTTGTATTTGTTTTTGGATTGCAAAATCTCTTCAAAACATTTCCAAATATCTTGTGGGATTTATTTTGATATAACTTTGAAAAGATATTTGTTTATGTGATAGTGATCTTTGTTGCAATATTCATTCACTCATATATTACTTGCTGAATACAAAGATTACAGATCATTTTGCAAACCAAGCATATACATTATCTAATATTCACATGCTTGAGACATCCTGGTGACCGAAATATTTGAGACTTGATATTTTTGTGTGAGTTGTTAGATTGAGAACATATTGTGATACAAAGATCATACTGGTTGATACTCTCACGCACTCATTACACTGATAGTAAATATATATACATATATCTAAGAGTTAAAATACTAGACCACACTGAGCTTACATATCAAATCATATTGTGGTGTATGTAATTGTGCGAAGTTGGGTACACATCTGCTTTACTTGAAAGCATAATCACTGTACTGATATTATTCGATTGCAAATACTGTTATATTTCCAAGCATGGGCCTGAAGAGGGAGACTAGCCCTAGAATAGTCCCGGATTGACTTAGACCCGGTTAGGAAAGTTAGGTGCGTCATCCTGTTAAGGCGTTGAGGTCAACCCCGCAAATTGTCCTGGTTAAGGTTGAGGTCAGCCTTGTGCTAATTGACCTAGTTGTAATCGGTGCCAGCTCCACCCTTAAGTGAGCTATTAGTGGAATCCTCAGGCTTGTGAACTAGAGGCGGGGACATAGGCACAGTTGGCCGAACCCCGATACCACATCGGGTGTCTGTTCATATTTTCGCACTTCATATTTACCGCACGTGTATGTTATTATGTGAATGATG
This sequence comes from Malania oleifera, assembly GCF_029873635.1. Taxonomy (NCBI): domain Eukaryota; kingdom Viridiplantae; phylum Streptophyta; class Magnoliopsida; order Santalales; family Ximeniaceae; genus Malania; species Malania oleifera. The sequence continues at coordinate 110,414 of NW_026651769.1, read as the reverse complement.
CGCTTGTTTTAAATTTTTGTATAGTCTATTTATCGACGTATTTGGAACTACATAAAAATACGCTATGTTGTAATATTCAGCTAACATCAAGTTCAACCTAGGATAAAATTTTAAAATTATAATTCCCACCCCCCCCCCCCCCCCACTTGTGAATACACCAATTCTAACACCATACCACCTAAACACTAAACTATAAACCCTAATCCCTAAAACCTAAACTCTAAACCCTAAACCCTAAAACCTATACCCTAAACCCTAAACTCTAAACACTAAACCCCAAATGCTAAAACCTAAAACCCTAAACTATAAACCCTAAACCCTAAACCCTAAACACTAGACCCTAAACAAAAAACTCTAAACCCTGAACCCTAAACCCTAAACCCTAAATCCTAAACACTACACCCCAAACCCAAAACCATAACTCGAAACCCTAAACCCTAAGCCATAAATTCAAAACCCTAAACCCTAAACCCTGAACCCTAAAACATAAAACCCTAAACACTAACACTAAACCCTAAACCCTAAACTCAAAACCCTAAACCCTAAATGCTAAACCCTAAACCCTAAACCCTAAACCGTAAATGCTAAACCCTAACCCTAAACCCGAAACCCAAAACCCTAAACGCGAAATCCAAAACCCTAAACCCTAAACCAAAAACACTCAACCCTAACCCTAAACCCTAAACACTAAACCCTAAATGCTAAACCCTAAACCCTAAAAACTAAACCCTAAACTTAACCCCTAAATCCCAATCGTAAACCCTAAACCCAAAACCCTAGACTTTAAACCCTAAACCCTAAACACCAAACCCCAAACCCTAAACCCTAAACCCTAAACCCAAAACCCTAGACACTAAACCATAGACCCTAAACACTAAACAATAGAACCTAAACCCTAAACCCTAAACCTAAAACCCTAAACCAAAAACCCTAAACCTTAAACCCAAAACCGAAGACTATAAACCCTAAACGTGAGACCCTAAACCTTAAACCCTAAACTCTAAACCCTAAACCTTAAACCCTAACTCCTAAATCCTAGACCCTATACCGTGACATCTAAACACTAAACACGAAAATCGTAAACCGTAAACCTTAAACCTTAACACCTAAACCTAAAACCCAAAAAACAAAACCTTGAACCATAACCCCGAACTAACCCCAAAACCCGAAACCAGTTGTACCATTGCTTAAGAAATTTGCTCCTGCCCCAAAATAAAAAGAAAAAATTAGTCCAAATCAAAGTACAAACGAAGAAGTTATGCCCCCTTCATTTTCCTATAATATTTAAAGCTTGACAGACGCTAAACTCGAAACCTTAAACCCTAAACCCTAAACACTAAGCCTAACCCTGAAACCCTAAACCCTTTACCCTAAGCCCTAAATCCAAAACCCAAAACCCTAAAACCTAAACCATAAACAAAAAACCCTAAACCCTAAACCCTAAACCCTAAACACTAAACAATAAACCCTAGACCCTAAACACTAAACAATAAACCCTAAACCCTAGACCCAAAACCGTAAACCTTAAAAGCTAAACGCTCAACGCCAAACCCTGAAACATAAAACACAAAACCCAAAACCCAAAACCTAAAACCCTAAACCCTAAACCCCAAACCAAAAACCTTAAACACTAACCCAAAACCCTAGACCCTAAACCCTAAACGCTAAAGCCTAAACCCTAAAACCTAAACCCTAAGACTAAGCCCTAAACCCTAACCATAAACCCTAAACCTTAAACCCTAAACCGTAAACCCTAATCCCAAAACCCTAAACCCTAAACCCTAAACTCTAAACCCTAAACCCTAAACCCTAAACACTAAACAATAAACCATAAACCCTAAACTCTAAACCCTAAACCATAAACCCTAAATCCCGAACCCTAAACCCCAAACCCTAAACCCTAAACCCTAAACCCTAAACCCTAAACCCTAAACCCTAAACCTTAAACCCTAAACTCTAAACCCAAAACCTTAATCCCTAACCCCTAAATGCTAGACCCTATACTATGCCCTCTAAACACAAAACACGAAAATCGTAAACCGTAAACCGTAAACCTTAAACCTTAAACCCTAAACCTAAAACCCAAAAAACAAAACCTTGAACCATAACCCCGAACCGACTCCAAAACCGAAAACAAGTCGTACCATTGCTTCAAAAATTTTCTCCTACCCCAAAATAAAAATAAAAATCGTCCAAATTGGAGTTCAAATGAAGATGTTATGCCTCTTTATTTTTCGATAATCTTTAAGGGTTGACGGACCCTAGATCCTAAACCTGAAACCCTAAACCCAAAACCCTAACCCTAAACCCAAAATCCAAAACCCAAAGCCCAAAATCAAAAACCCTAAACCCTAAAACATAAAACCCAAAACACTAAACCCTAAAACATAAAACCCTAAACCCTAAATCCTAAACCCTAAACCCTAGCCCTAAACCCTAAACCCTAAACCTTAAACCCTACACGCTAAACCCTAAACCCAAAAACCTAAATCCTAAACCCTAAAACCCTAAACCTTAAACCCTAAACCCAAAACACTAAACAACAAACCCTAAACCCTAAAACCTAAACCCCAAACCCAAAACCCTAAACCTTAAACCCTAAACCCTAGACCCAAAACACTAAAAATAAACCTTAAACCCTAAACCCAAAAAACTAAACGCTAAACCCTAACCCTAGACCCGAAACCCTAACCCTAAACCCTAAACCCTAAATGCTAAAGCCTAAAGCCTAAAACCTAAACACTAAACCTAAACCCTAAACCCTAATCCTATACCCTAAACCCTAAACCCTAAAACCTAACCCCCAAACCCTAAACCCTGAACCCTTAACCCGAAAACCTAAGCACTGAACCATAAACTGTAAACCCTAAACCCTAAACTCTAAACCCTAAACTATAAACCCTAACCCTAAACCCCAAACCCTAAACCCTAAACCCTAAACCCTAAACCCTAGACCCTAAACCCTAAACACTAAACAATAAACCCTAAACCATAAACCCTAACCCTAAACACTAAATCCTAATCCCTAAACCCTAAACCCTAAACCTTAAACCCTAAACTCTAAACCCTAAACCTTAAACCCAAACCCCTAAATGCTAGACCTTATACTGTGACCTCTAAACACAAAACACGAAAATCGTAAACCGTAAACCATAAACCTTAAACCTTAAACCCTAAACCTAAAACCCAAAAAATATAACCTTGAACCATAACCCTGAACCGATTCCAAAACCGGAAACCATTCATACCATTGCTTCAAAAATTTTCTCCTACCCAAAAATAAAAATAAAAATCGTCCAAATCGGAATTCAAACGAAGATGTTATGCCCCCTTTATTTTCCTATAATCTTTAAAGCTTGACGGACCCTAAACCCTAACCATAAACCCTAAACCCAAAGCCCAAAATCAAAAACCCTAAACCCTAAACTCTAAACCCTAAACCCTAAAACATAAAACCTTAAACCCTAAACCCTAAACCCTAAAACATAAAACCCTAAACCCTAAATTCTAAACCCTAAACCCTAAACCAAAAAACCCTAAACCCTAGCCCTAAACCCTAAACCCTAAACGCTAAACCTTGTTGACCTTATAGGTCACACGCCCGATTTTGATAATGACAAATACTCCTGTATTTAATAAATATCTAGTTCATGTGCAGGTCTATATTAGCAGATACATCGATGGCACGTGAAAGCTCAAAGCTTGAAGACAAACTTATGTTCTCAATTGTAATTTTCAGTAATGAAATTTGTCTGTAATAGTAATTAGGGTATTTGGTTTGCAATAAGCACACACTTCATATGTATGGTTTATTTTGTGAGCTCAAACCAATCATAATGCAAAATGACCTTAGAGTGACCTTAGGGTTTCGACCGACACCGGACTTTTTTCGATGTCTTCATATTGAACCTCAAGTGACCCTAGGACACACACATTTACACATATGTTTGATAGGCACTTCATTAGGGTTTGTATGCTTCAAGATTGGACCGAAATGCACACATGGTGCACTTTTGGTCGACCAGCACAGTCAGTTCATTTTGGCTTGGTCGACCGAAACCTCCCTGGGTCAAAAGTTTGACCACCTGGTCGACCAAACTGGGTAGTTCAAAAAGACCTGGTCAACTGAAACCCTCTCTGGTCAACATTTTGACCATCTGGTCGATCGAACACTTTTGTTCTCCAACTACCTGGTCGACCAGAGGGTCCTCGGGAGAAATCCCAGCGGTCTGGTCGACGGAACCAGCCAGTTCAAAATGGCCTAGTTGACCGAACCTCAAAAAATTAAGAAATCGCCCTCTCTTAGCCGACCGAGCCCTCAGTTCAAAAGTCCCCTGGTCGACTGAACTATATGAGACTTGGTTGACCGAACTTGTTCTGGTCGACCGAACCTCTCGGGTTGCACCTAATTTTTTACCACAGTTAAAATTTTTAAACAGGGATAAAATGGGTTAAATGTCATTAAACTTTTCTAACAATCCCTAATAGGTTCCCAACGGTAAAAAATTTTGGTATGTCTATATATACTCCTTCATTTGGGAGAATTAAGCATTGATAAGAAAAAGGATTAAAAATTTCTCTCTCAAGAAAAAATACTCTCTTTTGATTCCTATTGCTCATACTTTCCCTACAAACACTCTAGCTTTCCTTCTCAAGTTGAAAATCATTTGCAAGAGCTTTGAGTGTATATTCAAAAAGGTTTTGCTCTCATTGTTTGAAGTGTTTTGAATCTATTTTTCTAACGAGAGCATAACCTAAGTATTCTTAGGAGGCTTTTCTAATAAGCCTATCCTAAGAAGACTTGTTAAACTTCCGAGTGTTGCATTCTCATTGCAATAACTTAGGAAGTTTGTATTTGTTTTTGGCTTGCAAAAATATTTTCAAACGTACTCAAATATCTTGTGGCATTCATATTGATATATTTGTGAAAAGATTTTTTTGTGTGTTATATTAATCTTTGTGGCAATATCCATTCAAGTCTATATCATTTACTGAAATACAAAGATTACATATATCTTGCAAACCAAGCACATACACTATTCACGTGATTGACATATTCTGCTATTTGGGATATTTGAATCTTGCATGATATCTTTGTTTGAGCATCTTGATTGAGAACATATTGAGATACAAAGATTTCTAGTTGACACTCTCACGTACACATTACACTAATAGAAAACAAATTTGAGAGTTGAACCATTTAGACCACATTGAGCTTACATTTTAAATCATCTGTGGTGTTTGTGATTGCGCGCATTTGTGGTACAAATTTGCTTTACGTGAAAGCACCTTTATATTATACCTTTTGTTTGTAAATCTGAGAGATTCCTGGCGTGGCCTGAGGGGGCGGTAATCCAGCCCGGTAAGGATTGGTGTAAAGGTTGAGGTCAGCCCTTTGCTAATTGACTTGGTTAAGGTTGAGGTCAGCCCTGTGTTAATTTGACCTGGTTTGTATAGGTGCCGCTCCACCCGTTTAAGTGAGCAAGTTATTGTGATAATCCTTGTGCTGGTTAGCCAAGGCGGGGACGTAGGCAGTTGGCCGAACCTCCATAACATATCTGTGTGTCACCCTTCTCTTTACTACTTTCTCGTGCTTGTGTAATTGATTAAACTGCTTTATTTAATTTCTGATATTACTCGCACTAGATTGACCATAGGATTGTGAACATATTGCTACTAGGAGGAATACCTATGGGATAGATTTCAAAAATACCAATTCACCCCCCCTCTTGTGATCACGGTAAAGCTAACAAACCCTAAACCCTAAATCCTAAACCCTAGACCCAAAACACTAAACAACAAACCCTAAACCCTAAACCCTAAACCCTAAACACTAAACCCTAAACCTTAAACCCTAAACCCTAGACCCTAAACACTAAAAATAAACCCTAAACCCTAAAAACTAAACGCTAAACTCTAAACCTAGACCAGAAACCCTAAACCCTAAACCCAAAATCCAAAACCCAAAACCCTAAATGCTAAACCAAAAACCCAAAACCCAAAACCCAAAACACTAAACCAAAAACCCTAAACCCTAAAGACTAAAGCCTAAACCCTAAAACCTAAACCCTAAACCTAGACCCTAAACCCTAACACTATACCCTACACCTTAAAACCTAATCCCCAAACCCTAAACCCTAAACCCTAAACCCTTGACCCTAAACCCTAAACACTAAACAATAAACTGTAAACCCTAAACCCTAAACTATAAACCCTAAACCTAAAACCCAAACCCTAAACCCTAAACGCTAAACCCTTACACAAACCCGAAACCCAAAACCCGAAACCTTAAATCCAAAACCCTAAACCTTAAACCTTAAACCCTAAACCCTAAACCTTAAACCAAAAACACTAAACCCTAACCCTAAACCCAAACCCTAAACCCTAAACCCTAAACGCTAAACCCTAAACCCTAACCGTAGAGCCTAAACACTAAACCCTAGACTCTAAACCCTAAACCTAAAAACCAAACCTTACACCTTAAACCCTAAACCCTAAGTCGTAAACCGTAGACCCTAAACCCTAGACCCTAAACACTAAACAGCAGAACCTAAACCCTAAACCCTAAACTCTAAACCTTAAACCCTAAACCCTAAACCCAAAATCGTAAACCCTAAATGCTAGACCCTAAACTCTAAACCCTAAACCTTAAACCCTAACCCCTAAATGCTAGACCCTATACCATGACCTACACTAAACACAAAAACCATAAACCCCAAACCGTAAACCTTAAACCTTAAACCGTAAACCTAAAACCCATAAAACAAAACCGTGAACCATAACCCCGAACCGACTCAAAAATCGAAAACCAGTCGTACCATTGCTTGATAAATTTTCTTCTACCCCAAAATAAAAACAAAAACATCGTCCAAATCATAGTTAAAACCAAGAAGTTATGCCCCCTTCATTTTCCTATAATCTTTAAAGCTTGACGGACCCTAAACCCTAACCATAAACTTGAAACCCTAAACCCTAAGCCCTAAATCAAAAACCATAAACCCTAAACCCTAAACCCAAAACCCAAAACTCTATACCCCAAACCCAAAACGCTAAATCCTAAACCCTAAACCCTAAACGCTAAACCTTAACCCTAAACCCGAAAGCCTAAACCCTAAACCTTAAATCCAAAACACTAAACCCAAAACCATAAATCCTAAAACCTAAACACTAAACCCTAAACCCTAACCCTAAACCCAATACTCTAAATCCTAAACAATAAAACCATAACCCTGAAACTTAATACCTATACCAAAACCCTAAACCCTAAACCAAAAACCCAAAACAAAAAACCTTATACCCTAACCATTAACCCAAAACGCTAAACCCTAAACCCTATAACCTAAAGCCTAACCTTAAACCCAAAACCCCAAACCCGCTCTAAAACCTAAACCCTAAATCTAAACCCGAAACCCTAACACTAAACTCGAAACCCAAAAAACTAAACCCTAAATCCAAAACCCTAAACCCAAAACCCAAAACCCTAAACCCTAAACCAAAAACCCTAAACCCCAACCCCAAAGCCTAAACCCTAAACCCTAAACACTAAAACCTAAACCCTAAAACCTAAACCCTAAACCAAAACGCTCAACCCTGACCCTAAACCCTAAACCCTAAACACTAATCCCCAAACCCCAAACCCTAAACACCAAACCCAAAACCCTAAACCCTAAACCAAAAACCTTATACCCTAACCCTTAACCCTTAACCCTAAACCCTAAACCCTAAACCCTAAACCATAAACCCCAAAGCCTTACCCTAAACCCTAAACCCAAAACCCTAATCCTTAAACCCCAAACACTAAACCGTTAACCTAAACCTAAAACCCAAAACCCTAAACCCAAAATCAAAAACCCCAAACACCAAACCCTAAACCCCAACCCCTAAACTGTAAACCTTAAACAAAAAATATTAAACCCAAACCCTGAACCCCAAGCCCTAAACTCTAAAGGCTAAACCCTAAACCCTAAAACCTAAACCCTAAACCTAAACCCTAAACAAAAAACCCCAATCCCTAAACCCAAACACTAAACCGTTACCCCAAACCTGAAACCCTAAACCCAAAATCCAAAACCCTAAACACTAAACCCTAAACCCTAACACTAAACCCTAAGCCCTAAGCCCTAACCCCTAAATACGAAACCCTAAACCAAAAAACCTAAACCTTAAACCTAAACCCTAAACCCTAACCCTAAACTCGAAACACTAAACCCTAAATCCAAAACCCAAAAACTTAAACCCAAAACCCTAAACTTTATAACATGAAACCCTAAACCCTATACCAAAAAACATAAAACACTAAACCCTAAACCATAAAACCAAAACCCAAAACCAAAAACCCTAAGAACTAACCCAAAACCCTAAACCCTAAACCCTAAACCCTAAACTCAAAACCCTAAACCCTAAAACCTAAACCCTAAACGCTAAACCCAAAACTCTAAACCCTAAACCAAAGACCCTCAACACTAAACCCTAAACCCTAAACCCTAAAAGCAAAACGCTAAACCCAAAACCCTAAACCTCAAAACATAAAACCCTATACCCTAAACCCTAAACCCTAAACCCTAACCATAAACCAAAACCCCTAAACCCTAAACCCTAAACCCTAACCTTAAATTTGAAACCCTAAACCCTAAGCCCTAAATCCAAAACCCTAAACCTTAAACCTTAAACCCTAAACCATAAACCCCAAAACATAAAACCCTAAACCCTAAACCCTAAACCCAAAACCCTAAACTCTAACCCCTAAACCCTAAACGCTAAACCCTAAACCCTAAACCCTAAACCCTAAACTCTAAACCCTACACGCAAAACCCTAACCCTAAACCCGAAACCCTAAACCCTAAATCCAAAACACTAAACCGTCAACCCTAAATCATAAACCCTAAGCCCTAAACCCTAAACAAAAAACCCTACCACTAACCCTAAACCCTAAACACTAAACCCAAAATCTTAAAACCTAAACCCTAAACCCAAACCCTAAACCCTAAACCCAAAACCTTAAATGCTAAACCCAAAACACAACCCTAAACCCTAAAGCCTAAACCAAAAAGCCAATACACTAACCCTTAAGCCTAAATCCTAAACCCTAAACCGTAAACCCTAAACCCCAATCCATAAACCCAAAACGCTAAACCCTAACATTAAACCCTAAACCCTAAACCGAAAATCAAAAACCCTAAGCCCCAAACCCTAAACCCTAAACCCTAAACCAAAAACCCTAACCCAAACCCAAAACCCTAACCCTAAACCCTAAACTTTAAACCCTAAACACTAAACCCTAAACCCTAAATCCTAAATTAAAAACCCTAAAACCTAAACCTGAAACCCTAAACCCTTTAACATAAAACCATAAATCCTAAACCGTAAACCCGAAAACATAAAATCCTAGACCCTAAACCCTAAAAACTAAACCATAAACCAAAAACCTTAAACGCTAAGCTCTTAACCCTAAACCCGAAAACCTAAACCCTAAAACCTACACCCTAAACACTAAACCATAACCCTAAACCCTAGACCCTAAACCCTAAACCCTAAACCCAAAAACATAAAACCTTAAGCCCTAAACCCTAACCCTAAACCATAACCCCTAAATCCTAAACCCTAACCCTAAACCCTAAACCCTAAGTCCAAAACCCTAAAACCTAAACCCCAAACCCTAAACTCTAAAACAAAAAACCCTAAACCCTAAATCCTAAAACATAAAACCCTAAACCTTAAATCCTAAACCTTAAAGCCTAACCCTAAGCCGTAAAACCTAAAACCTAAAGCCTAGACCCGAAACACTAAAACCTAAACGAAAAACCCTAAACCCTAACCCCAAACCCTAAACCTTAAACCTAAAACCCTAAGCAAAAAGCCCTAAACCGTAACCCTAAACCCTAAAACCTAAACCCAAAAACCAAAAGTTTAAACCTTTAACCCAAAACTCAAAACCCTAGATCCTAAACCCTAGACCCTAAACCCAAAAGCTTAAACCTCTAATCCAAAACTCAAAACCCTAGATCCTAAACCCTAGACCCTATACCCTAAACCCTAAACCCCAAAGCATAAACCCTAAAGCCTAACCTTAAACCCTAAACCCTAAAAGCTAAACCCTAACCCTAAACCAGGAACCCTAACCCCTAAACCCTAAATCCAAACCCTAAAACCCTAATCCCTAAACTCTAAACCCTAAACCCTAAACCCTAAACCAAAAACCCTAAACACTATCCCCAAACCCTAAACACTAAACCCTAAACCCTAATTGCAAACCCCTAAACCCTAAACCCTACACTCTAAACCCTAAACTCTAAACCCTGAACTCTAGACCCTAAACACTAAACAATAAAACCTAAACCCTGGACCCTAAGATCTAAACCCAAAACCCTAAACCTTAAACCTTGCACCCTAAACAATAAAGAATAAACACTAAACCATACACCCTAAATTGTAAACCCTAAAAGCTAAACGCTAAACCCAAAACCCCAAACCCTAAAACATAAAACCCTAAACCCTAAAGCCTTACCCTAAACCCTAAAACCTAAACCCCAAACTCTAAACCCTAAACCCTAAACTATAAAAGAAAAACCTTAAACCCTAACCCTAAACCCTTAAAAAAAAACCCTAAACCCTAACCTAAAACCCTAAAACCTAAACTCTAAACCCAAACCCTAAACCTTAAACCCTAAAATCGAGAACGTAAACCCTAGACCCTAACCACTAAAAAAAAGACCCTAAACCCTAAACCCTAAACCCTAGACCATAAACCATAAATCCAAACCGTAGTCCCTAAACCCTAAACCCTAAACCCTAAAAGCTAAAGCCTAACCCTAAACCCGAGACCCTAAAATCTAAACCCAAAATTGAAAACCCTAAACCCTAAACCCTAAAATCTAAACCCTAAACCCTAAACTCTAAACCCTAAACCCTAAAACATAAACCCTAAACACTAAACTCAAAACTCTAAACCCTAAACCCTAAACACTAAACTAAAAAGCCTAAACCCTAACCCAAAGCATAAACCCAAAACCCTAAATGCCAAACAAAAAACCCTAAAACCTAAATCCTAAACCTAACGCTAAACCCTAACCCTAAACCCTAAACGCTAAAACCTAAACCCTATACCCTAAACCCAAAACTCTAAACCCTAAACCCTAAAACCTAAGCCCTAAACCCTACACCCTAGACCCAAAACACTAAACAATAAACCCTAAACCCTAAACCCTAACCCTAAACTCAAAACCCTAAACCCTAAACTATAAACCCTAAACCCTAAAACCTAAACCCTAAACCCTAAAGCCTAAAGCCTAAAGCCTAAGCCCTAAACCCTACAACCAAAACCCTAGACCCTAAACACTGAACAATAAACCCTAATGCCTAAACCCTAAACTCTAAACCTTAAACCATAAATGCTAAACCCTAAAACCGAAACTCTAAACCCTAAACTATAAACCTTAAACCCTAAACCCTAAACCCAAAATCGTAAACCCTAAACCCTAAACACTAGGCTCTAAACACTAAACGCTAAACCCTAAAAACTAACACTAAACCCTAAACCCTAAACCCTAAACTCAAAACCCTAAACTTTTAAACCTAAACCCTAAACCCTAAACCCTAAACTCTAAACCCTAAACCCTAGACCCTCAACACTAAACAATAAACCCAAAACCCTAGACCCTAAACCATAAACCCTAAAAGAAAAATGCTAAACCCTAAACCCTAAAACATAAAACCCTAAACCCTAAACCCTAAACCCTAAAACCAAAACCCTAAACCAAAAACCCTAAACACTAAGCTCTTAACCCTAAACCCGAAAACCTAAACCCTAACCCCTAAACCCTAAACCCTAAACTCTAAACCCTAAAACCTAGACCCTAAACACTAAACCATAAACCCTAAACCGTAGATCCTAAACCCTAAACCATAAAAGGAAAATGCTAAACCCTAAACCCTAAACCCAAAAACATAAAACCTTAAAGCCTAAACCCTAACCCTAAACCCTAACCCCTAAACCCTAAACCCTAACCCTAAACTCGAAACCCTAAACCCTAAACCCTAAATCCAAAACCTTAAAACATAAACCCCAAACCCTAAACCCTAAAACAAAAAACCCTAAACCCTAAACCGTAAAACATAAAACTCTAAACCTTAAAGCCTAACCCTAAGTCGTAAAACCTAAAACTTAAAGCCTAGACCCAAAACACTAAAACCTAAACAAAAAACCCTAAACCCTAACCCCAAATCCTAAACCTTAAACCCTAAGCCCTAAACCCTAAACAAAAAACCCTAAACCCTAAAACCTAAACCCTAAACCCAAAACCTTAAACCCTTAACCCGAAACTCTAAACCCTAGATCCTAAACCCTAGACCCTAAACCCTAAACCCTAAACCCTAAACCCTAAAGCATAAACCCTAAAGCCTAACCCTAAACCCTAAACCCTAAACCCTAAACCCTAAAAGCTAAACCCTAACCCTAAACCTGGAACCCTAACCCCTAAACCCTAAATCCAAACCCCTAAACCCTAATCCCTAATCCCTAAACTCTAAACCCTAAAACCTAAACCCTAAACCAAAAACCTTAAAACTTAACCCCAAACCCTAAACCCTTAACCCTAAACACTAAACCCTAAACCTTAATTGTAAACCCCTAAACCATAAACCCTACATGTTGACCTAATTGGTCATGCCCGATTTTGATTATGACAAATACTCATTGTATCTAATGATTATTTGAGGTTTTGTGTAGGAACTAAGGGTGATAAGATCAAGATGTGCACAAAGCAAGAAAAGCTTGAAGACCAATTCATAATTCAGCATTATAATATATTTATATTGGTCTGTAATAGTAAGTAGGTATTTGGTTTGTAATAAGCTCACACACATCACATGTATGATTTACTACATAAGCTCAACCCAAACCATGAATGAGAAAGGACCTTAGAAAGACCTTAGGGTGTATCCTTCAGTCGATCGACACCAGACTTTTTTGGTGTTTTCAAATTGGACTTCAAGTGACCTTAGGACACACTCATTAACACATATGTTTATTAGGCACTTGAATAGGACTTGTATGGTTCGAAATGGGACCAAAATGCACACATGGTGCACTTTTGGTCGACCAATCAAGGTAGTTCAAAAGACCCTGGTCGATCGAAACCTCCTGGGTCAAAAGTTTGACCACCTGGTCGACCGAACCAGCTTGTTCAAAAGGTCCTGGTCGACCGAAACCTCCTGGGTCAAAAGTTTGACCACCTCGTCGACCAAAGCAGGTAGTTCAAAATGCCTTAGTCGACCGAAACCCCCTGGGGTCAAAAGTTTGACCATCTGGTCGACCGATCACTTTTGTACTACAACTACCTGGTCTATCGGAGGGTTCTCGGGAGAAATCCCAGCGGTCTGGTCGACCAAACCAGGTAGTACAAAATGCCCTGGTCGATCGAAACTCAAAAAATTAGGAAATTATCCTCTCCTGGTCGACTGAGCCCTTAGTTCAATATTTCCCTAGTCGACCAAACCATATGAGACTTGGTCGATCGGACCTCTCGGGTTGCCCTGATTTTTTACCGCAGTAAATATTTTTTAAACAGGGTTAAAATGTCTTAAACATCATTAAACTTTCTTAATAAAACCCAATAGGTCCCAAACGGTCATATTTTCTCTCATGCCTATACATATGAATTCATTTGAGAAAATTAGGGGTGATTAGCCACCTTGATTAGGGAAGATTTCTCTGAAAAATAAAAGCCCTATACTACTGATTTTCTTACTCAAATCACTCATACTTGCCTTCTATCATTGCCTACATCATTTGTAAGTGGATTGAGTGTGTTTGGAAAGGTTTGCTCTCCTTGTTATATTTTTCTTGGCACGATTTTATTTGAGAGCAAAACCTAAGGATTCTTAGGGGACTTTATTGATAAGTCTATCCTAAGAAGACCTTGTTAAGATCTTCTAAGCTTGCACCTTCATTGCAATATCCTGAGAAGATCTTATAGTATTTTGTTTACAAAATCTTTTCAAAATCATTTTCAAATATCTAGTGTGCTTTATATTAATAAATATATTTGAAGAGATATTTGTTTATGAGATAGTGGTCTTTGTTGCAATATTCTTTCACTCATATATTATTTGCTGAATACAAAGATTACGCATCTTTTGCAAACCAAGCTCATATTTTATTTGAATACTCATATGCTTGAAATATCCTGCTGATTGAAATACTTGAGACTAGACATCTTTGTGTGAGCTTATTTATTGAACATATCTTGTGATACAAAGACTGATTGTTTGTCACTCTCACTTACGCATTACACTGATAGAAAATAACTTTGAGAGTTGAACTATTTAGACCACATTGAGCTTACATATTGAATCATATTGTGGTGTATGTTATTGCGCACATTTGGGTACTTATCTGCTTTACACGAAAGCACAATCACTGTACCATCTGTTTATATACACATCTGTTGTATTTCCAGGCACGGGCCTGAAGAGGGAGACTAGCCTTGGAATAGTCTCGTATTGGCTTAGAATTGGTTAGGAAAGTTAGGTGCGTCGTCCTGTTAAGGTGTGTAGGTTGAGGTCACCCCTGTGGTAATTTGACCTGGTTGTAAACGGTGCCGCTCCACCCTTAAGTGAGCTATTAGTGGAATCGTCCGGCTTGCGAGCTAGAGGCGAGGACGTAGGCACAGTTGGCTGAACCCCGATAACATATCGTGTGTTCATTTACATTTCCGCACTTTATATTTACCGCACATGTATGTTATGGGTGAATGATGCGTATGACCTAATTTCCACATTATATTTATCTACGCATTGGGAAATTGAATAGACCGACCCTAGGTTGTGTATATACTGTTGTTGGATAGATTAACCTAGGAAAAAAAGTTTTAAATTCCAATTAACCCCCCCCCCTCTTGGGAATACACCAATTCTAACAATTGATATCAGAGCCTCATTACACTTGACTTAAACGTTTTTGCAAAAAGATCGCAATGGCTCACATTGGTGTATCCCCATTCGTTGAGGGACAGTCACTTTCTAGTCCTCCAATATTCTGTGGTGTCGACTTCACCATATGGAAAGTTAGAATGACCATATTCTTGAAATCTATGGACTGGAGGGTCTGGCTTGTGATTGCCAAAGGAAGATGTGCACAAATAAATGAAAATGATTTTAATATGATTAGTTCTAATGCCATGGACATGTTATATCTTACGTTAGATTCTGATATCTTTATTGAGTTTGTGGCATGTCAGACTGCACGGGAAATCTAGGATGAACTGGAAAAGAAATATGGAAAATCCCAAGAATCAGAGATAGTAACTCCTCTGGATGCTCCAAGCTTAAATGTTCAGAAGGAGGTAAATCATGAGCTAAAAATCCATGAAGAGGTATATGATTCTCACTCTAGCCCATTTGATGGTTTATGTGATGAATGTTGTGTTGGGTCATATACTGAATCATCTTTTGATAATGCTGTAAATGGTTCATACGATGTTTACTATGAAAAATCTTGTGATGAATCATATGTTTGCTCTTGTGACGTATCAAATGCTGGACCATCTGTTGAATATAATAATTTTGATAATGATGTATGTGATGACTCATACATTGAATGTTGTAGTATATTATGGAATGAATCATCCGTTGTACTTCATGATAGTCCTATTGAGCATGCATACAATGATTCATGTGAAAACTATTATGATAACTCTTTTGGTGAATCATGTGCTGATTTGAATATTAAAAGCATGCTATCACATGAAGAACTAGGAAAGACTTTATTGAAAATGTACAAGTTTCTAGTTAGAATATCTAAGCATGAAATACGTTTAAAGAATGAGAACAAAA
Organism: Malania oleifera; assembly: GCF_029873635.1. NCBI lineage: Eukaryota > Viridiplantae > Streptophyta > Magnoliopsida > Santalales > Ximeniaceae > Malania > Malania oleifera. The sequence continues at coordinate 94,583 of NW_026651769.1, read as the reverse complement.
GAATAGAAAAACAATTAAAAGGGTTGAAAAATTTTCATGCTGTTCTTGAAAAGAAAAGGATTGAGAAGATATTGAAAATTGCATGCTTGGATGGAGAAATAAATGATTATTCTAGACTTATACTCAAAGCTAAAAATAATAAGAATAATCAGAATAAACCCTTTGGACCTAAAAGGAAATCTCGTTCCAAAAAGGGTTTAGGTTGCTTACATAGAACCAATAGTCTAGTCTCACTGAAGAGAGATGGAATAAATAAGCACAATCCCTTACGTATATCCTATACATGCTTATTTTGCAAATCTGTGTGGCATACGTGGTTTAATTGCTTACTAAGAAGTGTGAGAGGACTAGAAAAGGAAATGAGATGGATAATCAGCGAAGCAAACCCCATAGGACTTGGAAAAAATGAATTCAAACTGAAAATGCTTTCTTGTTATCCTTCCCCAGTTCCTAGGTTTAGGAGACAGTGATGACTGTAGGATTAAGGAGTGATTGATGCCTAAAAAGAAGTCCTCACCAAAACCACGATCATACTCGGTGAGTTGTCACTCGTTTCTTGGTTCGTATCCTTGTTCCTCTATATCATCATTTCTATAGGATACTCTCCAATCACCATAGAGCATAGGTTAAGAAAAGTCTCATACTCCCTAGTGCTCGGTACCCTAAAATAGGCCAATAAGTCAATTCTTGGTACGCACCTCATTTGAGCGATATCTTCTCACCAAGAATCCCTAAGAATCATATCTATATTGTAATATATCAAATCTGGACCTTAGGGAAAACTTTGGAGCAAAAATCAGGAAAAATTTGGAAAATACACTATGCTCGATAAATCGAGCACTGCAGTTATAAAATGCCTCAATTGACCAAGACATGTTGACTTTGACCCCCCACGGTCGACCGAACCCTTGTGAACAAATTCTTTCGGTCAACCAGTAGTCTCGGTTTCCCCCTGGTTGACCAAAACTTGGCACTGTGCACCCTCACGGTCGACCAACCCTCCTAGTTCATTTTTGCCACGGTCAACCGAATTGTGTCGGTGCCTGGGAAATCTCAAGCGTCGGTCGATCGTATTGAGTTCTGGTCGACCGAGATGCGATATATATATTGGTTTTCTTTGTTTTCAGCTCATTTGCGCGAGATTCTTGAGAGATTTTCCATTCCTCCCTTACATTTCCATCAATCCAAGCCTCATATCTTCATTGCCATGGCTCACATTGAAGCCCATGACCTTGCACATGCGGAAGATGAGTATTTTCTCTCAGATAGGTGCAAGATGCGGTATATACGGGAGTTCCGTCCCAAGGAAGCTATACTAGGTAAGATACTCGACTTAGTTTTTATGGGCCAGTATTTTCAAAATATTTTGGATATGTTCGAGTATCAGGGATGGAGATCTTTTATCTCCTACCAGCCTGGGGGGCATTACCCGACCTTCGTTAGAAAGTTCTATGCCAATCTAGGCAAAGATGAGAACGGGTACTTCTCCCGTGTTTTGAGGACAGATGTGCGTTTTGACGCACAATATATCTCTGACGTCCTCGACATTGGCCGTGGTGACTTTGAGTGCCCCGATGTGGGTAACTCCTGGATCTTTGAGCAGGAATTTACTGTAGCCACATTCGCCAACCTGACGATGTTTGACCCTACCACTGCTAGTCAGAACCATCCTCCCCAGTACAGACAGTTCAATCTAGAGGCTAAGGTCGTACACCATCTGATCATATACAATGTCCTGCCCAAGGCAGGATCTAGAGTGCACGTCTCCTTTTTAGACTGCTTCATTATGTGGTGCCTTTTTGCTCGGAAGAAATTGGACCTGCCGAGTTTGATTATCCATTGGATGATGGCCAAGACGATTGGCCACCGAGTGATCATGCTATATGGGGGAATCCTGAACAAATTGTTCAGGAATATCGGAGTCACGAGGACGAATGTGGCTTCACTAAAGAGGAGATGACCGGCGGACACTTTCTCTGGCGTGACCCTTAGACTGATGGGGTATGAGCTCGTAGGGAACATTTGGGCGCCCTCTAGTGCCGCAGAAGCACAGGTTGAGGCACCACAAGAGCCACCACAGCCATCGAACGTGGATCTCATGGCTGCTATCTCCGGCTTGTCTGACATGTTCATACAGTTTTGAGGATCAGTCCAGTCACACCTGCAGGACGTGGCATCGTCATCTGGTGCACTTAGGGAGGAGTTCCAGCAGCACTCCATCTCCACAGCTAGTCGCCTTACTGACTTGGAGCGGTCCATGACAGCTAGGTTCAGTGAGCTGAGTGACCGTATTTAGGAGATGCAGGATGAGAGAGATCGGATGACGATGGACTTCGATTTCGATGCCGCCAATGGCGGTGATGGAGGAGATGATGGAGGGGAGATCTAGACTCCGGAGTTGTCCGCAGATCAGATAGCGTAGCCTTGATTCTTTTTGTTTTATCTTATATCATCTGGTCTGTATTAAATAAAAACAGCTCTTTCATTTTATTTTGTACTCTCATGATATTATTGACATACTACCCCGGTTATTTATAATATATATATGCATCTGTAGTTTCTTGACTTGCATGTTCTAGTGGTTAATTGTGTATTGTATTGAAATGCATGAGTAGTATAGAATGCCTACTGCATGGCGGATGCAGTTATTGAGAATTGCCTGCTGGTAGATGATAGGTTCTCGTGTGCCTTACTTCTATGATACTATCTATTTGAAAACGTTTTTGTGCAGGTAAAATTGGGGAAATGTCCTATTTACAGCCGGCATGCTGCCGAATTTTCTGTAGACATTTGCCCAAATAATTGAATGGTTACTTGTGTGTGCCAAGTGTGTATATTCATGTGAAGTAACTGTTTCATAATTTGCATACATTTAGGGGGAGCATCTGAAAATAAATGTCTATTTTGTTTTGCTCACAAAATATGCTTGAATTAGATCTGCTATTAAATCAAGTGTGGCTTGTGCTTAAATGAAGTGTTTTAATCATAAAATTGAATTATGCTCTTGCTGCCACAGCTACTTAATTTGCCACATGATCTTGCATGTGAATCTTAAATCCTTTTTGGGATCATTATGGTTATGATTTTTCTAGTTATAATTTAGTATGTGCATAATCCAAAACCCCTATATACTAACCCTAAACTCTAAACCCTAAACCGTAAACCCTAGACCCCAAACCATAGACCATAAACACTAAACAATAGAACCTAAACCCGAAACACTAAACCCTAAACCCTAAACCCTAAACACTAGACCATAAACACTAGAACCTAAACCCTAAACCCTAAACCCTAAACCCTAAACCTTAAACACTGCACCCAAAACCCAAAACAATAACCCCTAACCCTAATCCCGAAAGCCTAAAACCTATGCCATAAATCCAAAACTCTAAACCCTAAACCCTAAACCCTAAACCCTAACCCCTAAAACATAAAATCCTAGACCCTAAACCCTAAACGCTAAACCCTAAACTCTAATCCCTAAACGCTAAATGCTAAACCCTAAACACTAAACCCTAAACCCTTAATGCTAAACCCTAACCCTAAACCCGAAACCCTAAACCAAAAATCGTAAATCCAAAAGCCTAAACCCTAAACCTCGAACCCTAAACCCTAAACCCTAAACCAAAAACCCTAACCCTAAACCCTAAACGCTAAACCCTAAACCCTAAAAACTAAACCCTAAGCCTAAACCCTAAACCCTAAACCCTACACTCTAAACCCTAAACCCTAAACACCAAACCGAAAACCCTAAACCCTAAACCCTAAACCCTAAACCATAGACGCTAAACCATAGACCATAAACACTAAACAATAGAACCTAAACCCGAAACCCTAAACTCTAAACCCTAAACCCTAAACCCTAAATCCTAAACCCTAAACCCTAAACTGTAAATCGTAAACCCTAGACCCTAAACATTGAACCCTAAACTTTAAACCCTAAACCATAAACCCTAACCCCTAAATTCTAGACCCTATACCCTGACCTCTAAACACTAAACAGGTAAACCGTAAACCTTAAACCTTAAACCCTTAATCTAAAACCCAAAAAACAAAACCGTGAACCATAACCTTGAACCGACTCAAAAACCCTAAACCCTAAATAAAAATCCCTGAACCCTAACCCTAAACCGGAAAACCTAAACCCTAAACCCAAAACCCAAAACCTTAAACCCTAAACCCTAAACCCTAAACCCCAAACCCTAAACCCTAAACACTAAACCCTAAACCTTAAACCCTAAATTATAAACCCTAAAGCTTAACCCTAATCCCTAAACCCTAAACCCTAAACCCTAAAACCTAAACCCTAATCCTAAACCCTAAACCCTAAACCCTAAACCCTAAAACTTAAACCCTAATGCATAAACCCTAAACAGAAATTCTTAAACCCTAACCCCAAAACCCAAACCCTCAACCCTAAACCCAAAATCCTAAATCCTAAACCAAAAACCCTAAACACTAAACCCCAAACCCTAAACACTAGTCCCTAAACCCTAAAACATAAAACCCTAAACCAAAAACCCTAAACCCTAACCCCTAACCCCTAAACCCTAAAACCTAAAACTTAGACCCTAAACCCTAAACCCTAGACCCTAAACACTAAACAATAAACCAAAACCCCTAAGCCTTAAACACTAAACCCTAAACTATAAACCATAACCCCTAAAACGTAAACCCTAAATGCTAAACCTTATACCCTAAACCCTAAACCGTAGACCCTAAACCCTAGATCCTAAACACTAAACAATAAACCTTAAGCCTTAAATCCTAAACTCTAAATCCTAAACCCTTAATGCTAAACCCTAAACCCTAAACCCTAAACCCTAAACTACAAACCATAAACCCTAAACCCTACTCCATAAACCCTAAATTGAAATCCCTAAAACCTAACCCCAAACCCCAAACCCTAAACCCTAAACCCTAAATGCTAAACCCTAAACCAAAAACCATAAACCCTAAACCCTAACCTCTAAACCCTAAACCATAAACCCTAGTCCCTAAACCCTAAAACATAAAACCCTAAACCAAAAACCCAAAACACAAAACCCAAAACCCTAAAATCTAAACTCGAAACCCTAAAACCTAAACCCTAAACCCTAAACCCTAGACCCTAGACACTAAACAATAAACCCTAACCCTAAACCCTAAACACTAAACCCTAAACTACAAATCCTAAACCCTAAAACCTAAACGCTAAACGCTAAAACCTAAACGCTAAACCCTAAACCCTATACCCTAAATAGTAAGCAATAAACCCTAAGCCCTACCCCATAAACACTAAATCCTAGACCCTTAATGCTAAAACCTAAACCCTAAACCATAAAGCCTAAACAACAAACAAAAAACCATAAACCCAAAACCCTAAACCCAAAACCCAAAACACTAGACCCTAAACACTCAAACGGTAAACCCCACACCCAAAACCCCAAACCCAAAACCCTCCTCCGTAAACCCTAAACCGAAACCCCTAAACCCTAATCAAAAAACCCAAACCTTAAACCTTAAACCCTAAATGCTAAACCCTAAACCAAAAACCCTAAACCCTAAACCCTAACCCCTAAACCCTAAGCCCTAAGCCCTAAACCCTAAACCCGAGTCCCTAAACCCTAAAACATAAAAACCTAAACCAAAAAACCTAAACCCTAACCCCTAAATCCAAAACTCTAAACCCCAAACCTTAAAACCTAAACCTTAAACCCTAAACCCTAGACCCTAAACACTAAACAATTAACCTTAAACCCTAAACCCCAACCCTAAACCCTAAACACTAAACCCTAAACCCTAAACCCTAAACACAAAATGCTAAACCTTATACCTTAAACCCTAAACCGTAGACCCTAAACCCTATATCCATAACAATAAACAATAAACCTTAAGCCTTAAACCCAAAACTCTGAATACTAAACCCTTAATGCTAAACCCTAAACCCTAAACCCTAAACTACAAACCATAAACCTTAAACACTAAACCATACACCCTAAACCCAAAACACTAGAACCTAAACACTAAACAGTAAACCCTAATCCCTAAACCCCAAACCCTAAACCCTAAACATTACACCCTAAACCCAAAAAATTAACCCCAAACTTTAAATCGTAAACCCTGATCCCCAAACTATAAACTCCAAACCCAAAAACCAAAACCCTAAACTCTTGACGCTAAACCCTAGATCCAAAACCCTAATCATAAACACTAAACCCTAAACCCTAAACGCTAAACCGTAAACCCTAAAACCTAAATCCTAAACCCTAAACCCTAAACCCTAAACCCTAGACCGTAAGCACTAAACAATAAACCCTAAACCCCAAACCCTAAACCCAAAACTATAAACCTTAAACTCAAAAATCTAAACCCTAACCCTAAACACTAAACCCTAAAGCCTAATCCTTAAACCTAAACCCTAAGCCCTAACCCTAAACGCTAAAGCCTAAACGCTATACCCCAAACCCAAAAACAAAAACCCTAAATCTAAACCCTATGCCCTAACCCTAAACCCTAAACCTTAAATCCTAAACCCTAAACCAAAAACCCTACACTTTAACCCTAAACCCTAAGCCAAAACCCTAAACCCTAACCCTAAACCATAAAACCTAAACCCTAAAACCTATACCCTAAACCCTCAACCCTAAACCATAAACCTTAAACCCTTAACCCTAAACCCTAAACCCTAGACCATAATCCCTAGACCCTAAACACTAAACAATAAACCCTAAACGCTAAACCCAAAACCCTAAACCCTAAACCCTGAATCCTAAACCCTACACCCTAAAAGCTAAACTCTAACCGTAAACCAGAAACCTTAAACCCTAAACCCTAAAACCAAAACCCTATACCCTAAACCCTAAACCCCAAACCCTAAACCCTAAACCTTAAACCCTAGACCCTAACCACTAAGTAATAAACCCTAAACCTTAAACCCTAAACACTAAACCCTGAACCTTAAACCTCAAACCATAAACCCTAAAGCCTAACCCTAATCCCTAAACCCTAAACTATAACCCATAAAGCTAAACCCTAACTCGAAACCCGAAACACTAAACCCTAAACACTAAACCCAAAACCCTAAACCCAAAAACCGAAACTCTAAACCCTAAACCTTAAACCCTAAAGCGAAAACCCTCAATCCTAACCCCAAACCCTAAACCTTAAACCCTAAACGCTAAACCCTAAACCCTAAAACCTAAACCCTAAACCTAAACCCTAAGCCTTAACCCTAAACCCTAAACCCTAAACCCTAAACCCTAAACCCTAAAGGCTAAACCCTAAACCCAGAACCCTAGTCCCTAAACCCTAAAACAGAAAGCCCTAACCAAAAACCATAAACCCTAAACCCACAACCCTAAATTCTAAACCCTGAACCCTATAACCAAAACCATAAACCATAAACCCTAGACCCAAAACAGTAAACAATAAACCCAAACCCCTAAACCCTAACCCTAAACCGTAAATCGTAAACCAAAAACCCAAAACTATAAACCCTAAACCCTAAAACCTAAACCCTAATCCAAAAACCCTAGACACAAAACCCTAGACCATAAACACTAAACAATAAACCCTTAGCCCTAAACCCTAAACTCTAAACCCTAAACCCGTAATGCTAAACCCTAAACCCTAAACCCTAAACACTAGACCCTAAACAGTAAATGCTAAAGCCTAAAGCCTAAAGCCTAAATCCTAAACCCTAACCACCACACCCTAAACCCAAAAACTTAACCCCTAACCCTAAACCCTAAACCCTGATCCCTAAACTATAAACCCTAAAACCTTAAACCTTAACCCTAAACCCTAGACGCAAAACCCTAGACCCGAAAACCTAACCCTAAACCCTAAACCATAAACGCTAAACCCTAAACCCAAACCCCAAACCCTAAAACCTAAACCCTAAACCCTAAACCCTAGACTCTAAACACTAAACAATTAACCCTAATCCCTAAACCCCAACCCTAAACCCTAAACACTAAACCCAAAACCCTAAACCCTAAACCCTAAATGCTAAACCTTAAACCTTAAACCCTAAACCGTAGACCCTAAACCCTAGATCCTAAACAATAAACAATAAACCTTAAGCCCGAAACCCAGAACTCTAAATCCGAAACCCTAAACCCTAAACCCTAAACTACAAACCATAAACCTTAAACCCTAAACCATAAACCCTAAACCCAAAACACTAGAATCTAAACACTAAACAGTAAACCCAAAACCACAAATGCCAAAGCCTAAACCCTAAACATTACACCCTAAACCCAAAACCTTAACCCTTAACACTAAATCGTAAACCCTGATCCCTAAACTATAAACTAGACCGTAAGCACTAAACAATAAACCTTAAACCCCAAACCCTGAACCCTAAACACAAAAATCTAAACCCTGACCCTAAAAGCAAAACCCTAAAGCCTAATCCCTAAACCTAAACCCTAAACCCTAAGCCTAAACCCTAAACCCTAAACCCTAAACCAAAAACCTTAAACCCTAAACCCTAAACGCTATACCCGAAACCCAAAAACCAAAACCCTAAATCTAAACCCTATGTCCTAACCCTAAACCCTAAACCAAAAACCCTACACTCTAACCCTAAACCCTAAACCATGTACCCTAAACCCAAAACCCTAAGCCAAAACCCTAAACCCTAACCCTAAACCCTAAAACCAAAACCCTAAAACCTATACCCTAAACCCTAAACCCTAAACCATAAACCTTAAACCCATAACCCTAAACCCTAAACCCTAGACCACAATCCCTAGACCCAAAACACTAAACAATAAACCCTAAACCCTAAACCCAAAACCCTAAACCCCGAAACCTAAACCCTACACCCTAAAAGCTAAACTCCAACCCTAAACAAGAAACCTTAAACCTTAAAACCAGAACCCTAAACCCTAAACCCTAAACACTAGACCTTAAACCCTAAACCCTAAAACCTAAACCCTAGACCCTAAACCATAGACCCTAACCACTGAGTAATAAACCCTAAACCTTAAACCCTGAACACTAAACCTTGAACCCTAAACCTCAAACCATAAACCCTAAAGCCTAACCCTAATCCCTAAACCCAAAACTCTAACCCAAAAAGCTAAACCCTAACCCGAAACCCAAAACACTAAACCCTAAATACAAAACCCAAAACCCAAAACCCTAAACCTTAAACCCTAAACTGCAAACCCTAAATCCTAACCCCAAACCCTAAACCCTAAACCCTAAACGCTAAACCCTAAACCCTAAAACCTAAACCCTAAACCTAAACCCTAAGCCCTAACCTTAAACCCTAAACCCTAAACCATAAACCCTAAACCCACAACCCTAAACTCTAAACCCCAAACCCTAAAACCTAAACCATCAACCATAAACCCTAGACCCCAAACAGTAAACAATAAACCCAAACCCCTAAACCCTAACCCTAAACCGTAAACCAAAAACACTAAACTATAAATCCTAAACCCTAAAACCTAAACCCTAATCCCAAAACCCTAGACACAAAACCCTAGACCATAAACACTAAACAATAAACCCTTAGCCCTAAACCCTAAACTCTAAACCCTAAACCCGTAATGCTAAACCCTAAACCCTAAACCCTAAGCCCTAAACACTAGACCCTAAACAGTAAACGAAAAAGCCTAAAACCTAAACCCTAAATCCTAAACGCTAAACACTACACCCTAAACCAAAAACCTTAACCCCTAACCTTAAACCCTAAACCCTAATCCCTAAACTATAAACCCTAAAACCTTAAACCTAAACCCTAAACCCAAGACGCAAAATCCTAGACCCAAAAACCTAACCATAAACCCTAAAACCTAAACGCTAAACCCTAAACCCAAACCCTAAACCCTAACCCCAAACCCTAAACCCTAAACCCTAAACCCTAAACCCTAAACCCTAAACCCTAAAACCTAAACCCTAAATCTAAACCCTAAGCCTTAACCCTAAACCCTAAACCCTAAACCCAAAGCCCTAGACCCTAAACCCTAAAACAAAAAACCCTTAACTAAAAACCCTGAACCCCAGATCCTAAACTTTAAACCCTAAACCCTAAACCCTAAACCATAAACCCTAAACCCTAGACCCTAAACAGTAAACAATAAACCCAAACCCCTAAACCCTAAGCCTAAAGCCTAAACCATAAACCCTAACCTATAAACCCTAAACCCTAAATCCTAAACCTTAGACACAAAACCCTAGACCTTAAACACTAAACAATAAACCGTAAGCCCTAAACCATAAAATCTAAACCCTAAACCCTTCATGCTAAACCCTAAACAATAAACCCTAAACCCAAAACCCTAAATCCTAAACCCTAAGCCTTAAACACTAGACCCTAAATAGTAAACTCTAAACCCTAAATTGTAAACCCTAAACACTAAACCCTAAACCCTGATCCCTAAACTATAAACTATAAACCCTTAAACCAAAACCCTAAAACCTAGACACTAAACCCTAGACCCTAAACCATAAACCCCAAACCCTAAACCCCAAGCCCTAAACCCAAAACGCTAACACCTAAACCCTAAAACCTAAATCCTAAACACTAAATCCAAAACCCTAAACCCTAGACCCAAAACACCAAAAAATAAATCAAAAATCCTAAACCCTAAACCCTAAACTATAAACCATAAACCCAGAAATCTAAACCCTAAACCCTCAACCCTAAACCCTAAACTCTAAACCCTAAAACCTAAACCCCAAACCCTAACCCTAAAACCTAAACCATAAACCCTAAACGCTAAACCCTAAACCCTAAAACCTAAACCCTAAACCCAAACCCAAAGTCCTAACCCTAAACCCTAAACCCTAAATCCTAAACCAAAAACCCTAAACCCTAAACCCTAAACGCTCAACCCGAAACCCTAAAACCTAATCCCTAAACCTAAACCCTAAGCCCTAACCATAAACCCTCAACCCTAAACCATAAACCCTAAACCCTAAACCCTATACCAAAAATCCTAGACCCTAAACACCAAACAATAAACCCTAAGCCCTAAACCCTAAACTCTAAACCCTAAACCCTCAATGCTAAACCCTAAAACCTAAACTATAAACCCTAAACCCTAAACCCTAGACCCTAAACACTAAAAAAAAAAACCCAAAAACCTAAACCCTAAACCCTAAACTATAAACCATAAACCCAAAAATCTAAACCCTAAACCCTAAACACACAATTCTAAACCCTAAACATTAAACCCTAAACCCTAACCCTAAACCCTAAACAATAAACCTAAAACGCTAAACTTTAAACCCTAAAACCTAAACCCTAAACCCAAAGCCTAAGCCCTAACCCTAAACCCTAAATCCTAAAAAAAAAACCCTAAACCCTAAACCTTAATCGCTAAACCTGAAACCCTAAAACCTAATCCCTAAACCTAAACCCTAAGCCTTAACCCTAAACCCTAATCCCTTAACCCTAAACCCGAAACCCTAAACCCTAAATCCTGAACCCTAAATAAAAAACCATAAACCCTAAACCCCAAACAATAACCCTAAACCCTAAACCATAAACCATAAACCTTAAAACCTAAACCCTAAACCCTAAACCCTAAACCCTAGACCCTAACCACTAAATAATAATACCTAAACCCTAAACCCTAAACACTAAACCCTAAGCCTAAACCTTAAACCATAAACCAAAAAGCCTAACCCTAAACCCAAAACACAAAACCCAACACCCAAAACCCAAAACCCTAAACCCTAAGCCCAAAACCCTAAACCCTAAACCCTAAACCCTAAACCCTAAACCCTAAACCGAAAACCCTAAACCCTAACCCAAAACCCTAAACCCTAAACCCTAAACACTAAACCCAAAACCAGAACCCTAGTCCCTAAACCAAAAACCTAAAACCCAAAACCCTAAACCCTAAACTCTAAACCCTAAACCCTAAAACAAAAACCATAAACCCTAAACCCTAGACCCTAAAAAGTAAAAAATAAACCCAAACCCCTAAACTCAAACCCTAAACCCTAAACCATAAACCCTAAACTATAAACCCCAAACCCTAAACCCTAAATACTAAACCCTAAACCCTAGACCCAAAACCCTAGACCCTAAACACTAAACAAAAAACCCTAAGCCCTAAACCCTAAACCCTAAACCCAAAACAATAAACCCTAAACCCTATACCCAAAACACTAGACCCTAAACTATAAACGCTAAACCCTAAACCCTAAACCCTAAATCCTAAACCCAAAACACTACATCCTAAACCCAAAACCTTAACCCTAATCCTAAACCCTAAACCCTCATCCCAAATCTATAAACCCTAAACCCATAAACCTAAAGCCTAAACCCTAGACGCTAAACCCCAGACCCTAAACCCTAACCCAAAATCCTAAACCCTAAACCCTAAACCCTAAATGCTAAACCCTAAACCCTAAACCCTAAAACCTAAATCCTAAACCCTAAACGCAAAACCCTAAACCCTAGACCCTAAACACTAAACAATAAACCCCAAACCCTAAACCCTAAACTATAAACTATAAACCCAAAATTCAAACCCTAAACCCTAAACCCTAAACCCTAAGCCTTGAACCCCAAACCCTATGCCCTAAACCCCAAACCAAAAACCCTAAACCCTAACCCTAAACCCTAAACCAAAAATCCTAAAGTCGAACCCTAAACCCTAAACCCTAAATCCTAGATCCTTAACCCTAGAGCCTGAACACTGAACAATAAACCCTAAACCCTAAACTCTAAACCCTAAACCTTAAACCATAAACCCTAAATGCTAAATCCTATACCGTGAACTCTACACACTATACACGAAAATCGTAAACCATAAACCGTAAACCTTAAAACTTAAACCCAAAACCTAAAACCCAAAAAACAAAACCTTGAACCATAACCACGAACTGACACCAAAACCAGAAACCAATCATTCCATTTCTTCAAAAATTCTCTCCTACCCCAAAATAAATAAATAAAATTGTCCAAATCGAAGTTCAAACGAAGAAGTTATGCCCCCTCCCTTTTCCTATAATCTTTAATGCTTGACGGACCCTAGACGCTAAACCCTAAGCCCTAAACCCTAAACCCTAGTGCCTAACCCTAAATGCTAAACCCTAAACTCTAAACCCAAAACGCTAAACCCTAACCCTCAACCCTAAGCCCAAAATCCAAAACCCTAAACCCTAAACCCAATACCATAAACTGTAAAACATAAAACCCAAAACCCTAAACCATAAATACAAAACCCTAAACCCTAACCCTAAACCACTAACCCTAAACGTTAAACCCGAAACCCTAAAACCTAAATCCTAAACCCTAAACCCAAGACCCAAAATACAAAAAAATAAACCCTAAACCTTAAACCCACAACCCAAAACAATAAACCCGAAACACTAAAACATAAACCCAAAACCCTAAACCCTAAACCTTAAGCCCTAAACCCTAGACCCTAAACCCTAGACCCTAAACACTTAACAATAAACCCAAAACGCTAAACCCTAAACCCTAAACCCAAACCCTAAACCCGAAACCCTAAACCCTAAATCCAAAGCCCTAAACCCTAAACCCTAAATCTTAAACTCAAAACGCTAAACCATAAACCTAAAACCAAAAACCCTAAACCCTAACCCTAAATCCTAAACCCTAAATCCGAAACGCTAAGGCCTAAACCCTAAACCTAAACCCTAAACCCTAAACCCTAAACCTTAAACCCTAAACCCTAACCTCTAAACCCTAGACCATGATACCTAGACCCTAAAAACTAAACAATAAACACTAAACTCAAAACCCTAAACCCTAAACCCTAAACCCTAAACCCTAAAAGCAAAACCTTAACCCTAAACCCTAAATCCTAAACCCTAAACCCTAAATCCAAAACCCTAAACCCTAAACCCTAAACCCTAAACCCCAAACTCTAAACCATAAACCCTAGACTATAAACACGAAACAATAAACCCTAAACCCTAGACCCTAAACCCTAAACCCTAAAAGCTAAACGCTAAGCCCTAAACCCAAAACCCTAAACCCTAGAGTAGGCCCTAGACCCTAAACCCTAAACCCTAAACCCTAAACCCAAAACCATGAACCCTAAACCCTAAACACTAACCCTAAACTCAAAACACTAACCCCTAAACCCTAAATCCAAAACCAAAAACCAAAACCCTAAACACTAAACCCTAAAACATAAAAACTTAAATCCTAAACCCTAAAACATAAAACCCTAAACCCTAAACCCTAAACCTTAACCCTAAACCCTAAAACCTAAACCCTAAACCCTAAACTATAAACTCTAAACCCTAAACCCTAACCCTAAACCGTAAATCGTAAACCCGAAACCCCAAACCCTAAACAAAAAAGCCTAAATGCTAACCCTAAACCCTAAACCCTAAACCCTAAATCCTAAACCTTAAACCCTAAACCCTAATCCCTAAACCCTAGACCCTAAACACTAGACCATAGACACTAAATAATAAACCCTAAATCTTAAACCATAAACCTTAAACCCTAAACCCTAAACCCAAAACCATAAACCCTAAAGCCTGACCCTAAACCCTAAACCCTAAAACCTAAACCCTAAACCCTAAAAACAAACCCTTAACCCTAAACCCGAAACCGTAAGCCCTAAACCCTAAATCCAAAACCCTAAGCCCTAAACCCTAAACCCTAAACCCTAAACCCTAAACCCTAAACTCTAAACCCAAAACCCTAAACCCTAAACAAAAAACCCTAAACCCTAACCCTAAACCCTAAACCCTAAACCCTAAACCTTAAACCCTAAACCCTAATCCCTAAGAACTAGACCCTAAACACTAAATAATACACCCTAAATCCTAAACCTAAAACATTAAACCCTAAACCCTAACCCCTAAACCATAAACCCTAAAGCCTGACCCTAAACCCTAAACTCTAAAACCTAAACCCTAAACCCTAAAAACAAAACCTTAACCCTAAACCCAAAACTGTAAGCCCTAAACCCTAAATCCAAAACCCTAAGCCCTTAACCCTAAATCCTAAACCCCAAACTCTAAGCCCAAAAACTTAAACCCTAAATCAAAAACCCTAAACCCTAAACCCTAAACGCTAAACCCTAAATCGTAAAACCTTAACCTTAAACCTAAACCCTAAACCCTAATCCCTAAACCCTAGACCCTAAACCCTAAAACATAGAACTCTAAAAGCTAAACCCTAAACCCTAAACCAAAAACCCTGAACACTAATCCCTAAAAACTAAACTCTAAACCCTAAACCCTAAAACCTAAACCCTAAACCTAAAACCCAAGACCCTAAACACTAAATAATAAACCCCAACCCATAAACCCTAGACCCTAAATCTTAAACCCTAAACTCTAAACCCTAAACCCTAAATGCAACACCCTATACCATGAACTCTATACACTAAACATAAAATCGTAAACCGTAAACCATAAACCTTAAACCTTAAACCTAAAACCGAAAACCTAAAAAACAAAACTCTTGAACCATAACCCCGAACCAACTTAAAAAGCGGAAACAAATAAAGCATGGCGAACCCTAAACCCTTAACCTTAAACCCTAAACCCTAAACCCTAAACCGTAAACCCAAAAGCCCAACCCTAAACCCTAACCCTAAACCAAAAACCCTAAACCCAAAACACTATACCCTAAACCCTAAACACTAAACCCTAAACCCTAAACTCTAAACCCTAAACCCTAAACTCTAAACCCTAAACCCTAAACGCTAAAACCCAAACCCTAAATCTAGACCCTAAACCCTAACCCTAAATTCAAAACCCTAAACACAAAACCCTAAATCCAAAACACTAAACCCTAAACCCTAAAACCTAAAACCTAAACCCCAAACCCTAAACACTAAACCCTAAACCCTAGACCCTAAACACTAAACAATAAACCCTAAATCGAAAACCCCAAACCCTAAACCCTAAACCATAAATCCTAAAGCCTAACCCTAAACCCTAAACCCAAAACAATAAAAGCTAAACCCTAACCCAAAACCCAAAACCCAAAACCCTAAATCCAAAACCCTAAACCCTAAACCCTAAACCCGAAACCCTAAACCCAGAACTCTAAACCCTAAACCCTAAACCCTAAACCAAAAACCCTAAACCCTAACCCTAAACCCTAAACCCTAAACCCTAAATGTTAAACGCTAAACCCTAAAGCGTAAAACCTAAACTGTTCTTTACCGTGATCCCAAGAGGGGGGTGAATTGGTATTTTTAGAATTTAACCCCTAGGTGTTCCTTCGAACAGCAGTATGTTCACAATCCTATGGTTAATCTAATATGAATAATGTAAATATATCAGAAATTAAATGAAGCAGTTTAATTAATTGCACAAGCACCAGAAATCAGTAAATGAAGGGTGACACGCAGATATGTTTTCGAGGTTCGGCCAACTGCCTACGTCCCCGCCTTGGCTAACCAGTGCAAGGATTATCACAATAACTTGCTCACTTAAACGGGTGGAGCGTCACCTATACAAACTAGGTCAAATTACCATAAGGATGACCTCAACCTTTATACCAATCCTTACAGGGCTGGATTACCGCCCCCTCAGGCCACGCTTGGAATCTCTCAGATATACAATCAAACGGTACAATATATGAGTGCTCTCACGTAAAGCAGATTTGTACCACAAGTGCACACAAACACAAACACCACAGATGATTTAAAATGTAAGTTCTGTGTGGTCTAAATATTTCAACTCTCAACTGTGTTTTCTATCAGTGTAGTAAGTTCGTGAGAGTGTCAAATAAGCAATCTGTGTATCTCAAGGTATTTCAATCAAATGTGTTCACACAGAATATCAGATAAACCTCAAGAATATCAATCAATAGAATATCTTAACCATGGAAGTATGTATGTGCTTGGATTGCAAAATATATAGGATCTTTGTTCTCAACAAAAATATTTGAGTGAATAAATATTGCAACAAAGATGTTTCACCTCAAACACAAATATTTCCTCAAATGGTTTTCAAAATAAATAGCAATAGATATTTGTAAATGATTTTAAAAATATTTCGCAACCAAAAGCAAAAATGGGCTTCTTAAGATATTGCAACAAATATGCAATCTCAGAAGACCTAGTAAAGTCTTCTTAGGATGAACTTATTGGCTAAGTACCCCAAGAATCCTTTTAGTTTAGCTCTCAATATAATTATATCAATCTCACAACCAAGAGAGAGTAAACCTTCCTATCTAAGCACTCAAGAATACTTACAAATGATTTTACGAGTATTGAATGTAAGCTAGAGTGTATTTGGAAGAGTATGAGCAAATGGGAATCAAAAGAAAGTATTTTTGCTTGAGAGAGATTTTCTTAATCTTTTTGCTAATCGATGCTTAATCCACCAGATGAAAGAGTATATATAGACGTAGCAAAGTTTTTGATCATTGGGGACCTATTAGGGATTGTTAGAAAAGATTAATCACATTTAAATCAATTTAACCCTGTTTAAAAATATTTAACTCGCAGTAAAAATGATGACAACCCGGGAGGTCTGGTCGACCAAAAATGTTTCGGTCGACCAAGTCTCAAATGGTTCGGTCGACCAGGAAATATTGAACTAAGGGCACGGTCGACCAGGAGAGGGCGATTTCCCAATTTTTTGAGTTTCGGTCGACCAGGGCATTTTGAATTGCTTAGTTCGGTCGACCAGACCGCTGCGAATTCTCCCAAGAACCCTCCGGTCGACTAGGTCGTTGTAGTACAAAAGTGGTCGATCGACCAGATGGTCAAAATTTTGACCCCAAGGAGTTTCGGTTGACCAGGGCCTTTTGAACTAGCTGGTTCGGTGGACCAGGTGGTCAAACTTTTGACCCCAGGAGGTTTCGGTCAACCAGGGCCTTTTGAACTACCTTTGTTGGTCGACCGGGTGGTCAAACTTTGACCCAAGGGAGTTTCGGTCGACTAGAGCCTTTTGAACTATCTTTGCTGGTCGACCGGGTGGTCAAACTTTTGACCCAGGGTGTCTCGGTCGACCAGGCCAAAATGAATTGGCTTGGCTGGTCGACTTAAAGTGCATCGTGTGTGCATTTCGGTCCCGTATTAAAACAAGCAAGTCTTATTCAAGTGCCTAACAAATATATGTGAAAGTGTGTGTGTCCTAGGGTCACTTGAGGTCCAATTTGAAGACACCGAAAGGGAATACCCTAAGGTCTTTCTATGGTCATTTTTGGTTTGTATCTGATTTGAGCTTACAAAATAAACCATGCATGTGATGTGTGTGCTTATTACAACCCGAATACTTTAATTACTATTATAGACAAATTTCACTAAAAATTATTACAATTAAAATCATGAGATTGTCTTCAAGCTTTGAACTTTCACATGCCATTGATGATATGCTAATATGAACCTGCACATGAACTAGATATTTATTAAATACAAGCGTATTTGTCATTATCAAAACCAGGGCATGATCTATAAGGTCAACATAAACCCTAAACCTAAACCCTAAGCCCTAACCCTAAACGCTAAACCGTAAACACTACACCCTAAACCCTAAACCCTCGACCCTATACCCTAAACTATAAAAAAAAAAAAAAAAAACCTAAACCTTAACCTTAAACCAAAAACCCTAAACACTAAACCCTAAACCCTAAACTCTAAACCCTAGACCCTAAATACTAAACCCTAAACCCTAGACCCTAAACACTAAACAATAAACCCTAACCACTAAACCCTAACCCAAAACCCTAAACCCTAAACTATAAAGCCTAAACCCTAAACCCTAGACCCTAAACACTAAACAATAAACCCTAAGCCCTAAACCCAAAACTCTAAACCCTAAACCCTAAATGCTAAACCCTAAACCCTAAACTATAAACCCTAAACCCTAAACCCTAAACCCTAAAACCAAAACCCCAAACACTAGACCCTAAACACTAAACGCTAAACCCTAAAACCTAAACCCTAAACCCTAAACAGTACACCCTAAACCCAAAACCCTTACCCCTAACCCTAAACCCTAAACCCTAAACCCTAAACCCTAAACCCTGATCCCTAAACTATAAACCCTAAACCCTAAAACCTAAACCCAAAACCCTAGACGCCAAACCCTAGACCCTAAACACTAACCCCAAACCCTAAACCTAAACCCTAGGCCCTAAACCCTAAACCTTAAACCCTACACCATAGACCCTAAATCTTAAACCCTAAACTCTAAACCGTAAACCTTAAACCCTAACCCCTAAATGCTAGACCCTGTACCGTGACCTCTAAACACTAAGCACGAAAATCGTAAACCCTAAACCGTAAACCTTAAAGCTTAAACCCTAAAGCTAAAACCAAAAAAACAAAACCTTGAACCATAACCCCCAGCCAACTCCAAAATCGAAAACCAGTAATACCATTACTTTAGAAATTTTCTCCTCCCAAAAAAAAAAAAAATAAATCGTCCAAATGGGACTTCAAACGAAGAAGTTATGCCCCTTTCATTTTCCCTATAATCTTAAAAGCTTGACGGACCCTAAACCCAAAACCCTAAAACCTTACCGAAAACACTAAACCCTAAACCTAAAACCCATAATCCTAAACGCTAAACCTAAACTCTAAACCCGAAAACCTAAACCCTAAACCTTTAATCCAAAACCATAAACCCTAAACCCTAAACCCAAAACCCTAAAACCTAAACACGAAACCAGAAACCCTAAATCCTAAAACCTAAACCCCAAACCCTAAATCCTAAACCCTAAACCTTAAAACCTAAACCCTAAACGTAAACTCTAACCATCAACTCGAAACCCTAAACCCTAAATCCAAAACCCTAAAACCTAAACCCGAAACCCTAAACCCTAAACCCTGAACCCAAAAACATAAAACTCTAAATGTTAAACCCAAATATCGGAACCCTAAACCCAAAACCCTAAACCCAAACCCTAAACCCTAAACCCTAAAACCTAAACTCTAAACCAAAAAACCTAAAACCTAAACCCTAAACCCTAAACGCTAAACTCTAAACCATAAACCCTAGACCCTAAACACTAAACAACAAACCCTAAACCCTAGACCCTAAACCCTAAACCCTAAAAGCTAAACGCTAAAACCTAAACCCCACACCCTAAAACATAAAACGCTAAACCCTAAACCCTAAAGTAGGCCCTAAACCATAAACCCTCAACCCTAAACCCTAAACCCTAAACCCTAACCCTAAACTCGAAACCCTAACCCCTAAACCTGAAATCAAAAACCTAAACCCTAAACACTAAACCCTAAAACATAAAACCCTAATCCCTAAACCCTAAAACATAAAACCCTAAATCCTGAACCCTAAACCGTAAACCCTAAACCCTAAACTCGAAACCCTAAACCCTATACGAAAAATCCTAAACCCTCACACTAAACCATCAACCCTAAACCCTAACCCTAAACCCTAAAACCAAAACCCTAAACCTTAAACACTAAACCTTAAACAGTAAACCCTAATCCCCAAACCCTAGACCCTAAACCCTAGACCATAAACCCAAAATAATAAACCCTGAACCTTAAACTCTAAACCCTAAACCCAAAACCCTAAACCATAAACTTAAAAGCCTAACCCTAAACCCTAAAAACAAAACCCTAACCCTAAACCTGAAACCCTAAACCCTAAACTCTAAATCTAAAACCCTAAACCCTAAACCCTAAACACTAAAGTCTAAACCCTAAACCCTAAACCCTAAATCAAAAACCCTAAACCCTAACCCCAAACCCTAAAACCTAAACCCTAAACGCTAAACCCTAAACAGTAAAACCTTAACACTAAACCTAAATCCTAAGATTTAACCCTAAACCCGAAACCCTAATCCTTAAACCAAGGACCTTAAACCCTAAAACATAAAACTCTAAACCCTAAACCCTAAACCCTGAACACTAAACCCTAAACCCTAAACTTTAAACCCTACACCCTAAAACCTAAACCCTAAACCCTAGACCCTAAACACTAAACAATAAACCCTAACCCCTAAACCCTAGACCCTAAATTTTAAACCCTAAACTCTAAACCTTAAAGCCTAAATGCAAGACCCAATACCATGAACTCTATACACAAAACATGAAAATCGTAAACCGTAAACCTTAAACCTTAAACCCTAAACCTAAAACCCAAAAAACAAAACCTTAAACCATAACCCCAAACCGACTCCAAAAGCGAAAACCAATAAATTTTTTACGAACCCTAAACCTTAAACCCTGAACCCGTAAACCTAAACCCTAAACCGTAAACCCTAAACCCCAAAGCCCAACCTAAAACCCTAAACCCTAAACCCCAAACCTTAGACCCTAAACGCTAAATCCTAACCCTAATCCCGAAACCCTAAACCATAAACCCCAAATCCAAAACCCTAAACCCTAAACCCTAAACCCAAAACCCTAAGCCATAAACCGTAAACACTAAAATTCAAACCCTAAACCTAGACACTAAATCCTAACCCCAAACTTGAAACCCTAAACCCTAAATCAAAAACCCTAAAACCTAAACCCAAAACCGAAAACCCGAAAACATAAAACCCTAAAACCTAAACTCTAAACAAAAAATCCTAAACCCTAAACCAAAAATCCTAAACCCTAAACCCTAAACCACAAACCCTAAACTCTAAACCCTAAACCCTAAAACCTAAACCCCAAACCCTAAACCCTAAACTCTAAACCCTAAACCCTAGACCCTAAACACTAAATAATAAGCCCTAAACCCTAAACCAAAAACAAAAAACCCTAAAAGCTAAATGCTAAACCCTACACCCTAAAACATAAAACCCTAAACCCTAAACCCTAATGCGTAACCCTAAACCCTAAACCTTAAACCATAACCCTAAACTCGAAACCCTAAACCCTAAACCCTAAATGAAAAATCCTAAATCCTAAACTCTAAACCCTAAACCCTAAACCTTAAACCCTAAATCCTAAATCCTAAAGCCTAACCCTAAACCGAAAAACCTAAACCCTGAACCCAAAACGCTAAACCCTAAATGAAAAACCCTAAACCCTAACCGTAAACCGCTAACCCTAAACCGTAAAAAAAAAACCCTAAAACCTAACCCTAAACTCTAAAACCTAAACCCTAAACCCTAAACCCTAAACCTTAAACCCTAAACCCTAAACCCTAAACTCTAGACCCTAAACCCTAGACACTAAACACTAAATAATAAACCCTAAACCCTAAACCCTAAACCCTAAACCCCAAACCTTAAACCTTAGAGCATAAACCCTAAAACCTAACCCTAAACCCTAAATCCTAAACCCTAAACCCTAAAAGTTAAACCCAAACCCTAAACCTGAAACCCTAAACCCTAAACACTAAACCCTAAACCAAAAACCCTAAACCCTAACCCCAAACCCAAAATCCAAAACCCTAAATAATAAACCCTAAAGCGTAAAACCTAAACCCTAAACCTAAACACTAAGTCCTAAACCCTAAACCCTAAACCCTAGACCCTAGACCCTAAACCCTAAAACAAAAACCCTTAAACCCTAAACCAAAAACCCTACACACTAAACCAAAAACCCTACACACTAAACCCTAAACCCCAAACCATAAACACTAAACACTAAGCCATAAACCATAAACCCTAAACCCTAAACTCTAGACCCTAAAAACTAAACAATAAACCCTAACCCCTAAACACTAAACCTAAACCCTAAACCCTAAACCCTAAACCCTAAACTATAAACCCTAAACCCTAAACCCTAACCCTAAACCCTAAACCCTAAATCCTAAACCCTAAACTCTAAACCCTATACCCTAAACACTAAACAATAAACCCTAAGCCCTAAACCTTAAACTAAAAACCCTAAACCCTAAACCCTAAACACTACACCCTAACGCCTAATCCTAAATCCTAAACCCTGATCCCTAAATTATAAACCCTAAACCCTAGACGCCAAACCCTAGACCCTAAACCATAACCCCAAACCTTAAACCTAAACCCTAAGCCCTAACCCTAAACTCTAAACCCTAAACCCTAAACCAAAAATCTTAAACCCTAACCCTAAACCCTAAACCCTATACCCTAAACAAAAAACCTTAAACCCTAACCCTAAACCCTAGAACCTAAACCCTAAACCCTAAACCCTAATCCCTAAACCTTAAACACTAAACCCTAGACCCTAAAGCCTAGACCCTAAACCCTAAACTGTTGACCTTATTGGTCACGCCCAGTTTTGATTATGACAAATACTCATTGCATCTAATGAGCATTTGAGGTTTTGTGAAGGAACTATGGGTAATATGATCAAGATGTGCACAAAGCAAGAAAAGCTTGAAGACCAAATCATATTCATTGTAATATATTTATATTGGTCTGTAATAGTAAGTTGGTATTTGGTTTTTAATAAGCTCACACACATTACATGTATGATTTACTACGTAAGCTCAAACCAAACCATGAATGAGAAAGGACCTTAGAAAGACCCTAGGGTGTACCCTTCGGTTAACCTTCGGTCGACCGACACTGGACTTTTTCGGTGTCTTAATTTTGGACCCAAGTGACCCTAGGACACACACATATTCACATACATTTTTTAGGCACTTGAATAGGGCTTGTTTGCTTCAATACGGGACTGAAATGCACACATGATGCACTTTCGGTTGACCAGCCAAGGCAGTACATTTTGGCCTAGTCGACCGAAACCAGTCAGGGTCAACTGTTGACCAAGGCTCTGGTCGACCAATCCCTTACAGTTCATTTGACCCCGGTGGACCAAACCACCTGGGAGTCAACATTTTGACCTCCCGGTCGACCGACCACTTTTGTACTCCAACTACCTGGTCGACCGAAGGGTCCTCGGGAGAATTCCCAGCGGTCTGGTCGACCGAACCATGCAGTTCAAAAAGGCCCGGTCGATCGAACCTCAGAAATTTGGAAAATCGTCTTGCCTCAGTCGACCGACCACTCAGTTCAAAATACCCCTAGTCGACCGAGCCATTTGAGTCCTGGTCGACCGAACCATTTCTGGTCGACCGGACCTCTCAGGTTGCCCTAATTTTTTACCGCAGTTAATATTTTTAAACAGGGTTAAAATGCCTTAAACGTCATTAAACTTTTCTAATAATACCCAACAGGTCCCCAACGGTCATATTTCCTTCCATGGCTATATATATGTGATCATTTGCACAGATTAAGTATGAGATTAGCATATTTGATTAGGGTGAAATCTCTGAAAAATAAAAACCCTATACTACTCATTTTCTTACTCAAACCACTCATACTTGCCTTCTATCATTGTCTACATATTTTGTAAGTTGATTGAGTGTTTTTCTTAAATAGGTTTGCTCTCCTTATGCTACTTGTTTGACATGATTTTCTGAGAGTCAAACCTAAGGATTCTTAGGGGGCTTTTGCTAATAAGCCTTTCCTAAGAAAACTTTGTTAGATCTTCTAAGCTTGCACCTTCATTGCAAGATCTTGAGAAGAGCGTATTAGATTTTGTTTGCAAAAACTTTTCAAACACTTCCAAATATCTATTGCACTTTAATCTTGTAAAATATTTGAAGAGATATTTACTTGTGTAACAGTAGTCTTTGTTGCAATATTCTTTCACTCATATATTATTTGCTGAATACAAAGATTGAATACCATCTTTGCAAACCAAACATATACACTTCAAGAGCATCAAACGATTGAGAAAAATCGTTCTTTGAAATATACACATATATTGCTTAGCTAGTGTCTTTGTGTGAACATCTTACCTGAATATCTTGTGATACAAAGATCATACTATTTGTCACTCTCACGTACGCATTACACTAATAGAAAATATCTTTGAGAGTTGAACCATCTAGACCACATTAAGCTTACATATTGAATCATATTGTGGTGTATGTTATTGCGTGCATCTGGGTACATATCTGCTTTACACGAAAGCACAATCATTGTACCATTTGATTGTATTTCAAATACTGTTATATTTCCAGGCACGGGCCTGAAGAGGGAGAGTAGCCCTGGAATAGTCCCGGATTGGCTTAGACCCGGTTAGGAAAGTTAGGTGCGTCGTCCTATTAAGGCGTGTAGGTTGAGGTTAGCCCCGCTAATTGACCTGGTTAAGGTTGAGGTCAGCCCTGTGTTAATTTGACCTGGTTGTAAACGGTGCCGCTCCACCCTTAAGTGAGCTATTAGTGGAATCCTCTGGCTTGCGAGCTAGAGACGAGGACGTAGGCACGGTTGGCCGAACCCCGATAACATATCGTGTGTTCATTTACATTTCTGCACTTTACATTTATCGCACATGTATATTATGAGTGAATGATGCGTATGACTTAATTTCCATATTATATTTATCTACGCATTTGGAAATTGCATAGACTGGCCCTAGTTTGAGTACATACTGTTGTTGAATAGATTAACCTAGGAGAAAAAGTTTTTAAATTCCAATTCACCCCCCCTCTTGGGAATACACCAATCCTAACATAAACAATAAACACTAAACCCTAAACCCTAAACCCTAAACCTCAAACCCTAAAGCCTAACCCTAAACCCTAAATCCTAGACTAAAAACCCTAAACCCTAGCCCTAAACACTAAACCTTAAACCCTAAACGCTAAACCCTAAACCCTAAAACCTAAACCCCAAACGTCAACCCTAAGCTCTAACTTTAAATGCTAAACCCTAAACCACAAACCCTAAACCCTAAACCCTAAACCCTAAACCCTGAACCCTAAACCCTAAACCAAAAACCCTAAACCCAAACCCTAAACTTTAAACCCTAAACGCTAAACCCTAGACTCTAAACCCTAGACCCGTAACACTAAAGAATAAACCCTAAACCCCAAACCCTAAACTCTAACCCATAAACATTAAACCCTAAACGCTAAACTCTAAACTCTAAACCTTAAACCCTAAACCCTAAATGCTAGACCCTATACCGTGAACCCCTTTCATTTTCCTATAATCTTTAAAGCTTGACGGACCCTAAACCCTAAACCCTAAACCCTAAAACCTAAACCCCAAACGTCAACCCTAAGCTCTAACTTTAAATGCTAAACCCTAAACCACAAACCCTAAACCCTAAACCGTAAACCCTAAACCAAAAACCCTAAACCCTAACCCTAAACCCTAAACCCTAAACCAAAAACCCTAAACCCAAACCCTAAACTTTAAACCCTAAACGCTAAACCCTAGACTCTAAACCCTAGACCCGTAACACTAAAGAATAAACCGTAAACCCCAAACCCTAAACTCTAAACCATAAACATTAAACCCTAAACCCTAAACGCTAAATTATAAACTCTAAACCTTAAACCCTAAACCCTAAATGCTAGACCCTATACCGTGAACCCCTTTCATTTTCCTATAATCTTTAAAGCTTGACGGACCCTAAACCCTAAACCCTAAACCCTAACCCTAAACCCTAAACCCAAAACCCTAAACTCTAAACCCGAAACATTAAACCCTAACCCTAAACTCGAAACCCTAAACCCTAAGCCCAAAATCCAAAACCCTAAACCCTAAACCCTAAAAAATAATACCCTAAACCGTAAACCCTAAAACATAAAACCCTAAACCCTAAACTGATGAGAATCAACAAGCACCATTGAAGGATCCATTGCATATTTCAGTTGGGCCTATCACTAGAGCAAGATCCAAGAAGATCAAAGAAGCACTTCATGGGCATATTCAAGATATTTGGGCTTATTAAAAAACGGGGCACTCCAAGCTTGGCCTCAAGAAAGATGAAGGTTTAATAAAAGTTAATCCAAGTTTTTCATGGAAATGATCTTGCTTAGTGGCTGTAAACTCCTTAATAATGGTGTGCTAATTCAAATATGGGATTTGACTTAATGGTGTATTATTGTAAGACAACTTAGCTTGCATGGGTTTTTAGTAAGTTGTGAGAGTCACTAATGTGTCCAGTAAGTTGGTGTATTTATTATGTGTGTCTCCCATGCTTGTGTGGGAATTGCTTAGTACTTAATGTCCTTGTCCCCCATACTTGTGTGGGAATTGTTAAGTGTTTAATATTCTTATCCCCCATGCTAGCTATATATATCTTACCATTGTAAGAGCTAAATTGATTATTGAATAGAAATCAAGAAAAAGTGAGGATTTGTTTCTTCTTTAGTTCTTTAGAGAACTTGCGAACTTATCAAGGAATCTTCTTTATGGCGTTCAAATTGTATACCTTCAGTTTATGATTAAGCTATAATCATTGGGTCGGAGTTTGTTACTTCATACTTTTGGTTCACGTTTCATTTATAAACGTTGGGTCGGAGTTTCCTATAAAATTATGAATTTTAGCTTTATTGGGCAAACATTCCAACATTGTTTGTTGGGTCTCAACGCGTGTCGTTTGAGGTTCGCATCATTTGGTATCAGAGTTTAGGCCCTAAAATCAGGTTTATTATCCGTTTATCTTTCAATTCTTGTTATCTTTCTATCTTGTTCCATTTGTGTTCATTATTCATTGTTCTTATTTTGTCACGTGTACCAAGTTGAAAAAAAAAAAGACTTTAGAACCCTAAACCCTAAACCCTAAATCCTAAAGCCTAACCCAAACCTTAAACCCTAAACCCTAACACTAAACTTGAAACCCTAAACGCTAAACCCTAAATCCAAAACCCCAAAAACCTAAACCCTAAACCCTAAAACCTAAAACATAAAACTCTAAACCCTAGACCCTAAACACTAAACGTTATACCCAAAACCCTAAACCCAAAACCCAAAACCCTAACTCCTAACCCTAAACCTTAAAACATGAACCCTAAACTATAAACCCTAAACCCTAAAACCAAAACCCTAAGCACTAGACCCTAAACCCTAGACCCTAAACACTAACCCTAAACCCTAAACCCAAAATCCTAAACACTAAACCCTAAACACTAAAACCTAAATCCAAAACCCTAAACCCCAACCCCTAAAACCCTAAACCCTAAACACTAAACAAAAAACCCTAAACCCAAAACCCTAAACCCTAAACCTTAAACCCTAAACCCTAAACCCAAAACCTTAAACCCTAAACCCTAAACCCTAAAACCTAAACCCTAAACCCTAAACCCTAAACCCTAAACCTAAAACCATAAACCTTAAAGCCAAACCCTAAACCCTAAACACTAAACCCTAAACCCTAAACCCTAACCCTAAACCCGAAACCCAAAACCCTATACCCAAAATCCGAAACCCTAAATCCTAAACCCTAAACCTTAAACCAAAAACTCTAAACCCTAACACTAAACCCAAAACCCTAAACCCTAAACACTGAAACCTAAACCCTAAAACCAAAACCCTAAACCCCAAGCCTAAATTCAAAACCCTACACCCTAAACCAAAAATCAAAAACCCTAAAACTTAAACACAAAACCCTAAACCCTAAAACCTAAACCCTACACTAAAAACCCTAAACTCTAAACTCTAAACCCTACATGCTAAACACAAAGCAATAAACCTAAACCCCAAAACCCTAAACGCTAAATGCTAAACCGTCAACCCTAAACCGTAAAACATAAAACCCTAAACCCTAAACCCTAAACCCTAAATCCTAAGGCCTTACCCAAAACCCTAAACCCTAAATCCAAAACCCTAAAACCTAAACACTAAATCCAAAATCCTAAAACATAAAACCCTAAACACTAAACCCTAAAACATAAAACCCTAAACCGTAAACGCTAAACCCTAAACCAAAAACCCTAAACCCTAACCCTAAATCATAAATCCTAAACCCTAAACTCTAAACACTAAACCCTAAAACCTAAACCCTAAACCCTAGACCATAAACACTAAACAATTAACCCTAACCCTAAACCCTACAACATAAAACCCTAGACGCTAAACCCAAAAACATAAAACCCTAAACCCTAAATGCTAAACCCTAAGCCAAAAACCCTAATCCCTAACCCTAAACCCTAAACCATAAACCTCAAACTCTAAACCCTAAACCCTAGACCCTAAACACTAAACAATAAACCTTAAACCCAAGAACCTAAATACTAGCCCTAAACGCTAAGTGCTAAATCCCAAACCCTAAACCCTAAAACTTAAAACCCTAAGTCCCAAACCCTAAACCATATATCCTAAAGCCTAACCCTAAACCCTAAACCCTAAACCCTAAACACGAAAGCCTCAACCCTAACCCTAAACTTGAAACCCTAAACCCTAAATCCCAAATCCAAAACCCTAAAACCTAAACATGAAACCCTAAACCCTAAAACCCAAACCCCAAACCCTAAGCCCTAAACTCTAAACTCTAAACCATAGACCCTAAACATTGAACAATAAACTTTAAACCATAGACCCTAAACCCTAAACCCTAAACGCTAAACGCTAAACCCCAAACCCAAAACCCTAAAATATAAAACCCTAAACCCTAAACCCTAAATCCTGAAGCCTAACCCAAAACCCAAAACCCTAAACACTAAATACTAAACCCTAAACCCTAAACCGTAAACCCTAACCCTAAACTTGAAACCATAAACCCTAAACCCTATTTCCTAAGGCCTAACCCTAAACCTTAAACCCTAAACCCTAAACACTAAACGCTATTCCTAGACACGAAACCGTAAACCCCATACCCTAAATCAAAAATCCTAAACCCTAAACCCTAAACCAAAAACATTTAACCCTAACCCTAAACCCAAAACGCTACACCCTAAGCCCAAAAACCTAAACCCTAAACCCTAACCCTAAACTCGAAACCCTAAACCCAAACCCCTAAATCCAAAACCCTAAAACCTAAACACGAAACCCTCAACCCTAAAACATAAAACCCTAAACCTTAAACAAAAAAACCTAAACCCAAAGCCAAAAACCCTAAACCCTAACCCTAAACCCTAAAACCTAAACCCTAAAATTTAAACCCTAAACCCTAAAACCTAAACCCTAAACCATAAACCCCAAGCCCTAAACTCTAAACCCTAAACCTTAGACCCTAAAACTAAACAATAAACCCCAAACCCTAGACCCTAAACACTAAACGCTAAACCTTAATCCAAAACCCAGAAACATAAAACCCTAAACCTAAAACCCTAGATCCTAAATCCTAAAGCCTAACACTAAACCCTAAACGCTAAATCTTAAATACTAAACCCTAAACCCTAAAACCTAAACCCTAACCCTAAACTCGAAACGCTAAACCTCAAACCCCAAATCCAAAACCCTAAAACCTAAACCCTAAATCCTAAAAAATAAAACAAAAAACACTAAATCCTAAACCCTAAAACATAACACCCTAAACCCTAAACGCTAAATCCCAAACCAAAAACCCAAACCCTAAACCAAAAATCCTAAACACTAAACCCTAAACCGTAAACCCTAAACGCTAAACCCTAACCATAAACCCGAAACCCAAAACACTAAACCCAAAATGCAAAACCCTAAACCCTAAACCCTAAACCATAAACAAAGAACCTTAAACCCTAACCCTAAACGCTAATCCCTACACCCAAAACGCTAAACCCTAAACCCTAAAGTCCAAACCCTAAGCCCTAACCCTAAACCCAAAACCCTTAATCAAAAGTGCGAAAACCTAAACTCGAACCATAAATTGAAAAACATAAAACCTTAAAACCTAAACACAAATCTCGAAACCTAAAAACGTAAAACCCTAAACCCAAAATCAAAAACACTAAACCTTGACGCCAAAATCTAAACCCTAAACCCTAAACCCTAAATCCTAAACTCTAAACCCCAAACCCTAAACCCTAAACCTTAAACCTTGAACCCTAAACCCAAGACCTTAAACCCTAAACATAAAACTCTAACACTAAACCCTAAACCTTAAACCCTAAACGCTAAACCCTAAACCCTAAAACCAAAACCCTAAACCTAAACCCTAAGCCCTAAACCCTAAACCCTCAACTTTAAACCCTAAATCCTAGATCCTAAATGCTAAACCCTAAACCCTAAACCCTAAATGCTAAACGCTAACCTTAAACCCTAAATCCTAAACCCTAAACTCGAAACCAAAAACCACAACCCTAACCCTAAACGCTAAAACCTAAACCCTAAACCTTAAGCCCAAAACCCTAAACCCTAGACCCTAAACCTTAGACCCCAAACACTACACAATAAACCCTAAACCCTAAACCCTAGACCGTAAACCCTAAACACTAAACCCTAAACCCTAAACCCAAAAAGCATGAGCCTAACCCTAAACTCGAAACCTTAAACCCTAAACCCAAAATCACAAACCCTAAACCCTAAACCCTAGACCCTAAACCCTAAACTCTAAACCCTAAACCCTAATCCCTAAACCCTAAAGCCTAAACCCTAAACCCTAAACCCTAAACCCAAAACCCTAAATCCTAACCCTAGACCCAAAACCGTAAACGCTAAACCCAAAACCCTAAAGCCTAAACCCTAAACCTAAACCTAAACCTTAAGCCCTAACCCCAAACACTATACCCTAAACCCTAAATTCTAAATCGTAAACCCTAAAACATACAACCCTAAACCCTAAACCCTAAACCTTAAACCAAAAACCCTAAACCTTGACCCGAAACCCAAAACCCGAAACCCTAAACTCCAAACCCTAATCCCTAAAACCTAAACCCTAAACCCTAGACCCTAAAATCTAAACAATAAACCCTAACCCCTAAACCCTAACCCTAACCCTAAACCCCAAACCCTAAACTATAAACCCTAACCCCAAAACCCTAAACCTAATCTCTAAGCCTTAACCCTAAACCTTAAACCCTAAACCCCAAACCCTAAACCCTAAACCAAAAACCCAAAACCCTAACCCTAAACCCTAAACCCTACACCCTAAACCCCAAACCCCAAACCCTAAAGTATAAACCCTAAACCCTAGCCTTAAACTTGAAACCCCAAACCCAAAACGCTAAACCAGAAACGCTAAAACAAAAACCCAAAAGCCTAAACCAAAAAACATAAAACCCTAACCTCAACACAAAACCCTTAACTCGACAACGTAAAACCCAAAACCAAAGACCCTAAACCCTAATGCCAAACCCTAAACACTAAACCCTAAACTCAAAACCCTAAACCCTAAACCCTAAACCATAAACCTAAAACCCTAAACCCTAAACCCTAAACCCCAAACCTAAAAATCTACCCTAAACACTAAGCCCAAAACCTTAAACGCTAAACCCCAAACCTTAGACCCTAAACACTAAACAAAAAACCCAAAACCCAAAACCCTAAACCCTAAACTATAAACTCTAAACCCAAAAACCTAAACCATAAACCCTAAACCCTAAACCTTAAACCCTAAACCCTAAACCCTAAACCTTAAACCCTAAACCCTGAACCCTAAAACCCAAACCCTAAACCCTAAACCCTAAACCCTAAACCCTAAACCCTAAACCCAAAACCATAAACCCTAAAGCCAAACCCTAAACCCTAAACACTAAACCCTAAACCCTAAACCCTAAACCCTAACCCTAAACCCGAAACCCAAAACCCTTTACCAAAAATCCGAAACCCTAAACCCTAAACCTTAAACCAAAAAATCTAAACCCTAACACTAAACCCAAAACCCTAAACTCTAAACCCTAAACACTGAAACCTAAACCATAAAACCTAAACCCTAAACCCCAAGCCTAAATTCGAAACCTTACACCCTAAACCAAAAATGAAAAACCCTAAAACCTAAGCACGAAACCCAAAACCCTAAAACCGAAACCATAAACTGAAAACCTTAAACTCTAAACTCTAAACCCAACACCCTAAACACAAAGCAATAAACCCAAACCCCAAAACCCTAAAACGTAAATCCTAAACGCTAAATGCTGAACTGTCAACCCTAAACCGTAAAACATAAAACCCTAAACCCTAAATTCTAAGGCCTAACCCTAAACCCTAAACCCTAAATCAAAAACCCTAAAACCTAAACCCTAAATCCAAAATCCTAAAACATAAAACCCTAAACCCTAACCCCAAATACATTAAACCCAAAACTGTAAATGCTAAACCCTAAACCAAAAACCCTAAACCCTAACCCTAAATCATAAACCCTAAACCCTAAACACTAAACGCTAAACCCTAAAACCTAAACCCAAAACCCTAAACCCTAGACCATAAACACTAAACAATTAACCCTAACCCTAAACCCTAAGCCAAAAACCCTAAACCCTAACCCTAAACCCTAAACCATAAACCTCAAACTCTAAACCCTAAACCCTAGACCCTAAACACTAAACCTAAATCAAAAGTGCATTCTTGAATGGATATATCAATGAAGAGGTATATGTTGAACAACCCCCTGGTTTTGAGAATATTGAAAATCCTAACCATGTATTTAAACTAACTAAGGCTTTGTATGGACT
The DNA here is from genome assembly GCF_029873635.1 of Malania oleifera. Lineage (NCBI taxonomy): Eukaryota > Viridiplantae > Streptophyta > Magnoliopsida > Santalales > Ximeniaceae > Malania > Malania oleifera. The sequence continues at coordinate 61,457 of NW_026651769.1, read as the reverse complement.
TAAACAGGCCCCTAGGGCCTGCTATGAAAGACTTAGTGGATTTCTAATTGAGAAGGGATTTTTAAGAGGAAAAATTGATAGCACCTTGTTCATTAAAAATAAGGAAAATAATATACTTTTAGTTCAAATCTACGTACATGATATAATATTTGGTGCTACAAATGAACATCTATGTAAAGAATTTGCAAAATGTATGCAAGAAGAATTTGAAATGAGCTTGATGGGGGAATTAAACTATTTTCTTGGACTGCAAATTAAACAAATAAAAAATGGGACTTTTATAAGTCAAACAAAATATATAAAAGATATGATACAAAAATTTGGTATGGAAAATAGTAAACCCATAGGCACGCCTATGAGTACCTCCATCAGCCTAGACAAAGATGAAAAGGGAAAATCCATAGACACAAAGCACTATAAAGGCATGATTGGAAGTCTATTATTTCTAACAGCTAGTAGACCTAATATAATGTTTAGTGTGTGTATGTGTGCACGTTTTCAATCAGCACCTAAGGAATCACACCAAATTGCTGTTAAAAGAATCCTAAGATACTTAATAGGCACAATGGATTAGGACTATGGTATCCTAAAGACACTAGCTTTGAAATGATCAGTTATTCAGATGCGGACTATGCCGGTTGTAAGATAGATAGAAAAAGTACTAGTGGCACATGCCACTTCTTAGGAAGATCTTTAGTTTCTTGGTTTTCTAAGAAACAAAATTCCGTGGCTTTGTCAACTGCTGAGGCCAAATATGTAGCAGCTGGTAGTTGTTGTGCACAAACTCTTTACATGAAACAACAATTAAGAGATTTCAATTTAAACTACACGACTGTACCAATCAAGTGTGATAACACGAGTGCGATTAACATATCTAAAAATCCTATGTCACACTTAAGAACAAAGCACATTGACATAAGACACCACTTCCTAAGAGATCATGTTCAAAAAGAAGACATAAATCTGGAATTCATTAATACAAATGACCAATGGGCTGATATCTTTACTAAACCACTCTCAGAAGATAGATTTATAACCATAAGAAGAGAACTTGGTCTACTACATAGTAGAGAAGTAAACTAAAAGGAACTAGACTTAAAGAAATATCTACAATCTCTAAGATCACTTAGGGTTTGTCTCTTTTAAGTGATCAAAATTTATTTTGGCATGTACTTCGATGTGTTGTATAATTCAACACTGAGTTTGAATTGCTTTCCTTGTCTCTTAGGCTCATGATATGTGATATGCAGCATGCTACATGTGGATGTTTAAAAAAAAAAAATTTGGTATCTTTAAATTTATATTTTGGAAAATCTTAGCATCAAAATTACTAAGTTGAGCACCATATGCATGATTGAAAATTCAAAAATGTCACAACACATATGAAATAAGAATGCCCAATTTGAAATATGATGTTGAATCTTGGCATGATTAAGGAGTATGTGGTCATATGTACATTTTAATGTTTACCCTTTTTGATTGATGTCAAAAGGGGGAGTAGTATTTGAGCAAAATCTTGGCATGATTGTAAGCTTGATGGGCATGATAAAGATTAAATTGATTAAAAGCATGATAAAGCATGATATTGATAGTCTGATATTGAAACTTGAGCATGTTGAGTATGATTAGAATGAAAAATAAAAGCGATAAGAAAATTGAGCAATGAGCATGATTGGACTTGAATTTACAAATTGTTAAAGAAATGCTTATCGTAAGGGGGAGTAGAATAAAGCAAGTTGTAAGGGGGAGATTTTTTATGCTTATTCATATTTTTTTGCTCCTCATTTGTCATCATCAAAAAGGGGGAGATTGTTGACTTAACTGGAGTTTTCAATCCTATTTTGATGATAATAAAATGAAGGATGCTTTAACATATGATGTTAAGTGATGTGTTTTAGGGAAAAGAACTCTTAAGGTTGATAAGTTGAAGCTCATTGTTAATCTAGTGAAAGCACCTTAGAATATTGAAGGAAATGAATAACAAATGAAGAAGTTTAAGGGCAAACAAACTCAAAGTCAAAAGTAAACCTCAAAAGGTTGAAGGAGGCTGAAGGATTTAAGAAGACCATAATTAGAAGAACTGTTGTAAGTACTTCAAAACCAAATGTCATTTAGATATGTGAAGCTCTTATAAAATAAAAAGAAACTAAGAAACACTTTGTTTTAAAGAGCTTAAAACATGTTTTTGAAATTAAAGTAACAAAGGCCTACACAGAAGGAAAGTGTTCAAAATAAAAAGTGAGTTTCTGATAAGCAGTGCACCTGACAGATGACTGTCTATCTATGGACAGATGACTGGCAAGTTAAAGAGTTTAATAAAAGTATTCTGGGTTTAAATTTTAATTATGACAGATGACTGCCATGTCATGGCAGATGACTGCCACGTGGAGCAAATTTTAGATCTCAAAGGGAAGCTCCTTGTTAAAATTTTGAATTTCAAAATTTAATCAACAATTTAATGTTTTTTCAAAGTTTACCTAATTTGATATGGACAACATCTTTCAAAATTTTGAATTTCAAAATTTAATCAACAATTTAATGTTTTTTCAAAGTTTACCTAATTTGATATGGACAACATCTTTCAAAATTTTGAATTTCAAAATTTAGTCAACAATTTTAATGTTTTTTCAAAGTTTACCTAATTTGATGTGAATGTTGATCTTTCAAAATTTAATCAACAATTTACTGTTTTTTCAAAGTTTACCTAATTTGATATGGACAACATCTTTCAAAATTTTGAATTTCAAAATTTAGTCAACAAATTAAATGTTTTTTCAAAGTTTACCTAATTTGATGTGGAAGTTGAACTTTTAAGTTGCCTATCAATACCTCTTTGGGTAATGAAAAAACACAATACTTGAAAACACAAGAAAAGAGAGAAATCAGACAAAATTTGAAATTCATCTTGTGCTGAAATTCTTCTGAAGTTCTTCTTTGCTCACATCTTTTGCTGGAGAGGAATTCTACAATTCTGGTAGATTGAAAATATCAAAGTTCGGTTCCGGGTTGCAATTCCATTTCTCTTTTAAACGAACCATTGGTGACTTCTAAAAACTTTAGAGCTTCATATATTCTATTTTGCTTTGGTTTTTTTGAAGTACAATTTACATTTCAATTTGTACAACCTGCTCTAAATTTTGGGAGTATTTTTTGTACGCAGAATTTATATTATATTCTTGTAGATTGTGACGATTCCAGGTTTGCTGGATCGTTGGCTAGGCGAGGGATTATCGCTTAGAGAGGTGCTGCTCTAGCCTTCTGAAGGAGTGTATAAAGGTATTGTTCCACCCGGTAAAGGAACAGGTTTAGTGAATCCTTTGGTGGTTTTGCCAAAGGCGAGGACGTAGGCTGTGTTGAAGCCGAACCTCGTAAAATCCTGTCTCACTCTCTCTTTCCCTTACTCTTTATTTTCAGCATATTTATATTGCGTGGATGGTTTAAATTTGAAATCATATACACTAAGTTTATTTGGAAATCAAACAAACTTAAAGTTTAATTTTGATTTGGGTTGCGGAAACCAAAAGGGAGTACGTTGGTTAAACCATACTTTGCGGAAACCATATGGGAGTACGTTACTTGGTTAAAACACCTAAAGAAAATTAACTAAGAGTTTATTTGAATTCTGAATTTTGGGAAGAGTGTGGATGTGTGGTTGTAAATCATATAAAATAAGCAAATTTATTTTAACAAGCATATCATTCAACTTATATCTTAATTTTGAAATATATATTGTTTGGTTGGCTTGATTCATATTTATAAGGCATACATAAACAAACAACCATCCTAATTTCTTACTACTGTATATCTTAATTTTGGTTTGATTGTTTGCCTTCAAATTGTGTTTGGTTAGTTTGGATAGTGTGGTTAATTGAAAGGTTGATTGATGATTTAGTTGTTTAAGTGCTTGTGTTGTTGATTCTATAAAAGAAACCAAGTTATTGTTTGACAAATTAAACAAACAAGTAAAAGAATTAGATAAACAATAAAAGAAGTTAAGTATTCTTAAAAGGAATTAAAAAGAAAGTTTTTAAATTCCCAATTCACCCCCCTCTTGGGAAGCTATCCTAATTTCACCAAACCCTAAACCCTAAAACTTAAAACCCTAAACCCTAAACCCTAAACCATAAATCCTAAAGCCTAATCCTAAACCCTAAACCCTAAACCTAAAACACTAAACCCTAAACCCTAACCCTAAACACGAAACCCTAAACCCTAAATCCCAAATCCAAAACCCTAAAACCTAAACATGAAACCATAAACCCTAAAACCCAAACCCTAAACCCTAAACCCTAAGCCCTAAACTCTAAACTCTAAATCCTAGACCCTAAACACTGAACAATAAACTTTAAACCATAGACCCTAAACCCTAAACCCTAAACCATAAACGCTAAACGCTAAACCCTAAACCCAAAACCCTGAAATATAAAACCCAAAACCCAAAACCCTAAATCCTAGAGCCTAACCCAAAACCCAAAACCCTAAACACTAAAGACTAAACCCTAAACCCTAACCCAAAACTCGAAACCCTAAACCCTAAACCCTATATCTTAAACCCTAACCCGAAACCTTAAACCCTAAACCCTAAGCACTAAAAGCTATTCCAAGACACGAAACCCTAAAACCTATACCCTAAATCAAAAATCCTAAACCGTAAACCCAAAACCCAAAACCCAAAACCAAAAACATTTAACCCTAACCCTAAACCCAAAACGCTATACCCTAAACCCAAAAACCTAAACCCTAAACCCAAAAACCTAAACCCTAAACCTTAACCCTAAACTCGAAACCCTAAACCCTAAACCTTAAATCCAAAATCCTAAAACCTAAACATGAAACCCTTAACCCTAAAACATAAAACCCTAAACCCTAAACCAAGAAACCTAAACCTAAAATCAAAAACCTTAAACCCTAACCCTAAACCCTAAAACCTAAACCCTAAACTTTAAACCCTAAACCCTAAAACCTAAACACTAAACCGTAAACCCCAAGCCCTAAACTCTAAACCCTAAACCTTAGACCCTAAAACTAAACAATAAACCCCAAACCCTAGAACCTAAACACTAAACGCTAAACCATAATCCTAAACCCTAAAACATAAAACCCTAAACCCAAAACCATAGACCCTAAATCCTAAACCCTAACACTAAACCCTAAACGCTAAATCTTAAAAACTAAACTTTAGACCCTAAAACCTAAACCCTAACCCTATACTCGAAACGCTAAACCCCAAACCCTAAATCCAAAACCCTAAAACCTAAACCCTAAGTCCAAAACCATAAAACAAAAAACCCTAAATCCTAAACCCTAAAACATAAAACCCTAAACCCTAAACGCTAAACCTTAAACCAAAAACCCAAACCCTAAACCAAAAATCCAAAACCCTAAACCAAAAATCCTAAACCCTAAACCCTAAACCGTAAACCCTAACACTAAACCCTAACCCTAAACCCGAAACCCAAAACATTAAACCCTAAATCCAAAACCCTAAACCCTAAACCTTAAACCATAAACAAAGAACCTTAAACCCAAATCCTAAACCCTAATCCCTACACCCAAAACGCTAAACCCAAAACCCTCAAGTCTAATCCCTAAACCCTAACCCTAAACTCGAAACCCTAAACCCTAAACCCTTAATCAAAAATGCGAAAACTTAAACCCGAACCCTAAATCGAAAAACATAAAACCCTGAAACCTAAACACAAATCTTGAAACCCGAAAATGTAAAACCCTAAACCCAAAATCAAAAACCCTAAACCCTGACACCAAACCCTAAACCCTAAACCCTGACACCAAACCCTAAACCCTAAACCCTAAATCCTAAACTGTAAGCCCTAAACCTTAAACCCTAAACCCTAAACCCGAAACATAAAACTCTAACCCTAAACCCTATGCCCTAAACCCTAAACCCTAAACGCTAAACCCTAAACCCTAAAACCAAAACCCCGAGTCCTAAACCCTAAACCCTAAACCTTAAACCCTAAACCCTATATCCTAAACACTAAACCCTAAAACCTAAACCCTAAATGCTAAACCTTAACCCAAAACCCAAAACCCAAAACTCTAAACCTGAAACCAAAAACCATAACCCTAACCCTATACGCTAAAACCTAAATACTAAACCTTAAACCCAAAACCCAAAACTCTAAACCCTAGACCCTAAACCTTAGACCCTAAACACTACACAATAAATCCTAAACCCTAAACTCTAGACTGTAAACCCTAAACCCTAAACCCTAAAAGCTAGAGCCTAACCCTAAACTCGAAACCTTAAACCCTAAACCCTAAACCCTAAACCCTAGACCCTAGACCCTAGACCCTAAACTCTAAACCCTAAACCCTCAACCCAAAAGCCTAAAGCCTAAACCCAAAACCCAAAATCCTAACCCTAGACCAAAAACCCTAAACCCGAAACCCTAAACGCTAAACCTAAAACCCTAAAACCTAAACCCTAAACCTAAACCTTAAGCCCTAACCCCAAACCCTATACCCTAAACCCTAAACCTTAAAACCAAAACCCTAAACCCTGACCCGAAACCCAAAACCCTACACTCCAAACCCTAATCCCTAAAACCTAAACCCTAAACCCTAGACACTAAAATCTAAACAATAAACCCTAACTCCTAAACCCTAACCCTAACCCTAAACCCTAAACCCTTAACTATAAACCCTAACCCCAAAACCCTAAACCTCATCCCTAAGCCCTAACCCTAAACGCCAAACCCTAAATCTTAAACCAAAAACCAAGAACCCCAACCTTAAACCCTAAACCCTAAACCGTACAGCCTAAATGCTAAACCCCAAACCCTAAAGACTAAACCCTAAACCCTAGCCCTAAACTCGAAACCCCAAACCCAAAATGCTAAATCAGAAAAGCTAAAACCAAAACCCGAAAGCCTAAATCGAAAAACATAAAACTCGAAAACCTAAACACAAAACCCTAAACCCGAAAACGTAAAACCCAAAACCAAAAACCCTAAACCCTAATGCTAAACCCTAAAAACTAAACCCTAAACTCGAAACCCTAAACCTTAAACCCTAAACCATAAACCTTAAACCCTAAACCCTAAACCCTAAACCCCAAACCTAAAAATCTAACCCTAAACACAAAGCCCAAAAACCTAAACGCTAAACCCTAAACCCAAAACCTAAACTCTAAACCTAAACCCTAAGCCCTAAACCCTAAACCCTAAACCAAAAACCCAAAAGCCAAACCTAAAATCTTAAACCCTAAACCCTAAACCCGAAACCAAAAACCCTTAACCATAACCTTAAACCCTAAAACCCAAACTTTAAACCCTAAACCCTTAACCTTAAATGCAAAACCAAAAACCCTAAACCCTAGACCAAAAACCTTACACCCTAAACACTACACAATAAACCTAAACCCTAGACCCTAAACCCTAAACCCTAAGCTCTGAACCCTAAACCCTAAACCCTAAACCCTAAATCTTAAACCTTAAACCCTAAACACTAAGCCCTAAACGCTAAACCCAGAACCAGAAACTCTAACCCAAAACCCTAAGCCCCATACCCTAAACGCTAACCCTCAAACCCTAAAACCAACACCCTAAACCTAAACCCCGAGCCCTAAACCCTAAACCCTAAACCCTAAACCCAAACCCAAAAACCTAAACCCTGAACCCTAAACCGAAAACAAAAAATCCTAAACCCTAAAACCTAAACCCGAAACCTTAAAACCAAAATCCTAAACTCTAAACCCTAGACCCTAAACATTAGACCCTAAACACTACACAATAAACCCTAAACCCAAAACGCTAGACCCTAAACCTTAAACACTAAACCCTAAAAGCGAGAGACTAACCCTAAACACTAAGCCCTAAACCCTAAACCCTAAACCCTAAAAGCTAGAGACTAACCCTAAACCCGAAACCTTAAACGCTAAACCAGAAATCCCAAACGCTAAACACTAAACCCTAGACCCTAAACCCTGAACCCTAAACCCTAAACAAAAAACCCTAAACCCTAAAGCGTAAAGCCTAAAGCCTAAACCCAAAACCCTAAATACTAACCCTAAACCCAAAACCCAAAACCCTAAACGCTAAACCCTAAACCCTAAACCTACACCCTAAGCCCTAACCCTAAACCCAAAACACAAAAGCCTAAACCCTAAACCATAAACCCTACAACATAAAACCATAAACCTTAAACCCAAAACCTTAAACAGAAAACCCAAAACCCTAACCCTAAACACAAAACCCAAAACCCTAAACTCTAAACCCTAAACCGTAAAACCGAAACCCTAAAGCCTAAACCCTAGACCCTAAACACTAAACAATAATCCCTGACCCCTAAACCCTAACTCTAACCCTAAACCCTAAACCTAAACCCTAAGCCCTAACCCTAAACCCAAAACCCTAAACCATAAACCCTAAGCCCTAAACCCTAAACCCTAAATCTTAAACCAAAAACCCTAAACCCTAACCAGAAAACCAAAACCCTAAACCCTAAACACAAAACCCTAAACCTTAAAACCTAAACCCTAAACCCTAGACCCACAACACTAAAGAATAAACCCTACACCCTAAACCCGAAACACTAGACCCTAACCCATATACCCTAAACTCTAAACACTAAACCCTAAACCCTAAACCCTGCACCCAACACCCAAAAACCTATCCCCTAACCCTAAACCCTAAACCAAAAACCCTAAACACTAAACTATAAACCCTAAACCCTAAACCCTAAACCTTAAACCCCAAACCCTAAACCCTAAACACTAAGCCCTTAACCCTTAACACTAAACCCTATCCACAAACACAAAACCCTAAACCCTAGACCTAAAACCCTAGTCCCTAAACACTAAACGATAAATCCTAATCCAAAACCCTAAACTATAAACCTTAGACCCTAAATACAAAACTTTAAACCCTAAACCCTAAACTATAAACCCTAAACCATAAACCATAAACCCTAAACCTTAAACCCTAAACCCTAGATCCTAAACCTTAAACGCTAAACCCTAAATCCTAAACCCTAAACCCTAAAACCTAAACCCTACACCCTAAACCTGAAACCCTAACCCCAAACCCTAAACCTTAAACCCTAAACCCTAAACTATAAACCCTAAACACTAACACTTAAACCCTAAACCCTTTACCCTATACCCTGACATTAAACCCTAAATCGTAAAACGAAAATCCAAAATCTTAAACCCTAAACCCTAAACTCTAAACCATAAACCCTAAACCCAAAAACCTAAACCCTAAACCCTAAAACTTAAACCCAAAACGCAAAACTATAACCCTAAACCCTAAAACCTAAACCCAAAACCTAAATCATAAACCCTAATCCTAAACACTAAACCCTAAACCCTAAAACCTAAACCAAAAACCCTAAAACCTAACCCTAAACCCAAAGCCCCAAACCAAAATCCCTAAACCCTAACCCTAAACCATAAAAACTAAACCCAAAACTCTAAACCCTAGACCCTAAATCCTTGACCCTCAACCCTAAACCCTAAACCCCAAACCCAAAACCCTAAACCCTAAAACCTAAACCCTAAACCTAAACCATAAGCCTTAACCCTAAACACTAAACCCTAAACCCTAAATCCAAATTCCTAATATCTAAACCCTAGACCCAAAACACTAAACAATAAACCCTAAACCCTAAACCCTAAACCGTAAACTATAAACCCTAAACCCTAAAACCTAAACCTTAAACCCTAAATCCTAAACCCAAAACCCTAAACCCCAAACCAAAACTCTAACCCTAAACCATAAAACAAAAACCCTAAACCTAAATCATAAGCCCTAACCCTAAACCCTAAACCAAAAAGCCTGAATCCTAACCCTAAACCCTAAAAACTAAACCCTAAATCCTAAACCCTAAACCTTAAACCCAAAATCGAAAACTCTAAACCCAAGACCCTAAACCCTTGACACTAAACAGTACATAATAATCCCTAAACCCTAAAAACTAACCCCCAAACCCTAAAACGTAAAAGCTAAACCCTAACCCAAAAACCAAAACCTTAAAACCTAAACCCTCAATCCCAAACCCTAAACCATAAACCCTAGACCATAAACCCTAAACCCTAAACCTTCAACCATAAACCCTAAACCCTAAAGTCTAAACCCTAAACAAAAACCCCTAAACACTAACCCTAAATGTTAAACCTAGACACTAAAACCTAAACACTAAACCTAAACCCTAAGCTTTCACCCTAAATCGTAAACCCTAAACCCTAAACCCAAAACCCTACACCCAAAAACAAAATACCCAAAATCGTAAACCCTAAACCCTAAACCCAGAACCTGAAACTCTAAACCCAAACCCTAAACGCTAAACCCTAAACCCTAAAACCAAAACCCTAAACCTAAACCCTGAGCCCTAAACCCTAAACCCTAAACCAAAACCCTAAACCCTAACCCAAAACCCAAAACCCTGAACCCTAAACCGAAAACCAAAAACCCTAAACCCTAACCCTAAACCCTAAAACCTAAACCCGAAACCTTAAACCCAAGATCCTAAACCCCAAACGCTAGACCCTAAACACTACACAATAAACCCTAAACCCAAAACGCTAGACCTTAAACCTTAAACACTAAACCCTAAAAGCGAGAGATTAACCCTAAACACTAAGCCCTAAACCCTAAACCCTAAAAGCTAGAGACTAACCCTAAACCCGAAACCTTAAACCCTAAACTAGAAATCCCAAACGCTAAACACTAAACCCTAGACCCTAAACCCTGAACCCTAAACCCTAAACCAAAAACCCTAATCCCTAAAGCCTAAAGCCTAAAGCCTAAACCCAAAACCTAAAACACTAACCCTAAACCCAAAACCCTAAACCATAAAACCTAAACGCTAAACCCAAAACCCTAAACCTAAACCCTAAGCCCTAACCCTAAACCCAAAACACAAAAGCCTAAACCCTAAACCATAAACCCCAAAACATAAAACCATAAACCTTAAACCCAAAACTTTAAATAGAAAACCCAAAACCCTAACCCAAAATACAAAGCCCAAAACCCTAAACTCTAAACCCTAAACCGTAAAACCGAAACCCTAAAGCCTAAACCCTAGACCCTAAACACTAAACAATAATCCCTGACCCCTAAACCCTAACTCTAACCCTAAACCCTAAACCTAAACCCTAAGCCCTAACCCTAAACCCAAAACCCTAAACCATAAACCCTAAGCCCTAAACCCTAAACCCTAAATCTTAAACCAAAAACCCTAAACCCTAACAAGAAAACCAAAACCCTAAACCCTAAACTCAAAACCCTAAACCCTAAAACCTAAACCCTACACCCTAAACCTGAAACCCTAACCCCAAACCCTAAACCTTAAACCCTAAACCCTAAACTATAAACCCTAAACACTAACACTTAAACCCTAAACCCTTTACCCTATACCCTAAACACTAAACCCTAAACCGTAAAACGAAAATCCAAAATCTTAAACCCTAAACCCTAAACCCAAAACCCTAAACCATAAACCCTAAACCCAAAAACCTAAACCCTAAACCCTAAAACCTGAACCCCAAACGCAAAACTATAACCCTAAACCCTAAAACCTAAAGCCAAAACCTAAATCATACACCCTAATCCTAAACACTAAACCCTAAACCCTACCCCCTAAACCAAAAACCCTAAAACCTAACCCTAAACCCTAAGCCCCAAACCAAAATCCCTAAACCCTAACCCTAAACCATAAAAACTAAACCCAAAACTCTAAACCCTAGACCCTAAATCCTTGAACCTCAACCCTAAACCCTAAACCCCAAACCCAAAACCCAAAACGCTAAAACCTAAACCCTAAACCTAAACCATAAGCCTTAACCCTAAACACTAAACCCTAAACCCTAAATCCAAATTCTTAATATCTAAACCCTAGACCCAAAACACTAAACAATAAACCCTAAACCCTAAACCCTAAATCGTAAACTATAAACCCTAAACCCTAAAACCTAAACCTTAAACCCTAAATCCTAAACCCAAAACCCTAAACCCCAAACCAAAACTCTAACCCTAAACCATAAAACAAAAACCCTAAACCTAAACCATAAGCCCTAACCCTAAACCCTAAACCAAAAAGCCTGAATCCTAACCCTAAACCCTAAAAACTAAACCCTAAATCCTAAACCCTAAACCTTAAACCCAAAATCGAAAACTCTAAACCCAAGACCCTAAACCCTTGACACTAAACAGTACATAATAATCCCTAAACCCTAAAAACTAACCCCTAAACCCTAAAACGTAAAAGCTAAACCCTAACCCAAAAACCAAAACCTTAAAACCTAAACCCTCAATCCCAAACCCTAAACCATAAACCCTAGACCATAAACCCTAAACCCTAAACCCTCAACCATAAACCCTAAACCCTAAAGTCTAAACCCTAAACAAAAACCCCTAAACCCTAACCCTAAATGTTAAACCCTAAACCCTAAAACCTAAACACTAAACCTAAACCCTAAGCTTTAACCCTAAATCGTAAACCCTAAACCCTAAACCCAAAACCCTACACCCAAAAACAAAATACCCTAAATCGTAAACCCTAAACCCTAAACCCAGAACCTGAAACTCTAAACCCAAACCCTAAACGCTAAACCCTAAACCCTAAAACCTAAACCCTAAACCTAAACCCTGAGCCCTAAACCCTAAACCCTAAACCAAAACCCTAAACCCTAACCCAAAACCCTAAACCCTGAACCCTAAACCGAAAATCGAAAACACTAAACCCTAACCCTAAACCCTAAAACCTAAACCCGAAACCTTAAACCCAAGATCCTAAACCCCAAACGCTAGACCCTAAACCTTAGACCCTAAACACTACACAATAAACCCTAAACCCAAAACGCTAGACCTTAAACCTTAAACACTAAACCCTAAAAGCGAGAGACTAACCCTAAACACTAAGCCCTAAACCCTAAACCCTAAAAGCTAGAGACTAACCCTAAACCCGAAACTTTAAACCCTAAACCAGAAATCCCAAACGCTAAACACTAAACCCTAGACCCTAAACCCTGAACCCTAAACCCTAAACCAAAAACCCTAAACCCTAAAGCCTAAAGCCTAAACCCAAAACCAAAAATACTAACCCTAAACCCAAAACCCTAAACCCGAAAACCTAAACGCTAAACCCAAAACCCTAAACCTAAACCCTAAGCCCTAACCCTAAACCCAAAACACAAAAGCCTAAACCCTAAACCATAAACCCTAAAACATAAAACCATAAACCTTAAACCCAAAACCTTAAACAGAAAACCCAAAACCCTAACCAAAAATACAAAGCCCAAAACCCTAAACTCTAAACCCTAAACCGTAAAACCGAAACCCTAAAGCCTAAACCCTAGACCCTAAACACTAAACAATAATCCCTAACCCGTAAACCCTAACTCTAACCCTAAACCCTAAACCTAAACCCTAAGCCCTAACCCTAAACCCAAAACCCAAAACCATAAACCCTAAGCCCTAAACCCTAAACCCTAAATCTTAAACCAAAAACCCTAAACCCTAACAAGAAAACCAAAACCCTAAACCCTAAACTCAAAACCCTAAACCCTAAAACCTAAACCCTACACCCTAAACCTGAAACCCTAACCCCAAACCCTAAACCTTAAACCCTAAACCCTAAACTATAAACCCTAAACACTAACACTTAAACCCTAAACCCTTTACCCTATACCCTAAACACTAAACCCTAAACCGTAAAACGAAAATCCAAAATCTTAAACCCTAAACCCTAAACCCAAAACCCTAAACCATAAACCCTAAACCCAAAAACCTAAACCCTAAACCCTAAAACCTGAACCCCAAACGCAAAACTATAACCCTAAACCCTAAAACCTAAAGCCAAAACCTAAATCATACACCCTAATCCTAAACACTAAACCCTAAACCCTACCCCCTAAACCAAAAACCCTAAAACCTAACCCTAAACCCTAAGCCCCAAACCAAAATCCCTAAACCCTAACCCTAAACCATAAAAACTAAACCCAAAACTCTAAACCCTAGACCCTAAATCCTTGAACCTCAACCCTAAACCCTAAACCCCAAACCCAAAACCCAAAACGCTAAAACCTAAACCCTAAACCTAAACCATAAGCCTTAACCCTAAACACTAAACCCTAAACCCTAAATCCAAATTCTTAATATCTAAACCCTAGACCCAAAAACACTAAACAATAAACCCTAAACCCTAAACCCTAAATCGTAAACTATAAACCCTAAACCCTAAAACCTAAACCTTAAACCCTAAATCCTAAACCCAAAACCCTAAACCCCAAACCAAAACTCTAACCCTAAACCATAAAACAAAAACCCTAAACCTAAACCATAAGCCCTAACCCTAAACCCTAAACCAAAAAGCCTGAATCCTAACCCTAAACCCTAAAAACTAAACCCTAAATCCTAAACCCTAAACCTTAAACCCAAAATCGAAAACTCTAAACCCAAGACCCTAAACCCTTGACACTAAACAGTACATAATAATTCCTAAACCCTAAAAACTAACCCCTAAACCCTAAAACGTAAAAGCTAAACCCTAACCCAAAAACCAAAACCTTAAAACCTAAACCCTCAATCCCAAACCCTAAACCATAAACCCTAGACCATAAACCCTAAACCCTAAACCCTCAACCATAAACCCTAAACCCTAAAGTCTAAACCCTAAACAAAAACCCCTAAACCCTAACCCTAAATGTTAAACCTAAACACTAAAACCTAAACACTAAACCTAAACCCTAAGCTTTAACCCTAAATCGTAAACCCTAAACCCTAAACCCAAAACCCTACACCCAAAAACAAAATACCCTAAATCGTAAACCCTAAACCCTAAACCCAGAACCTGAAACTCTAAACCCAAACCCTAAACGCTAAACCCTAAACCCTAAAACCTAAACCCTAAACCTAAACCCTGAGCCCTAAACCCTAAACCCTAAACCAAAACCCTAAACCCTAACCCAAAACCCTAAACCCTGAACCCTAAACCGAAAATCGAAAACACTAAACCCTAACCCTAAACCCTAAAACCTAAACCCGAAACCTTAAACCCAAGATCCTAAACCCCAAACGCTAGACCCTAAACCTTAGACCCTAAACACTACACAATAAACCCTAAACCCAAAACGCTAGACCTTAAACCTTAAACACTAAACCCTAAAAGCGAGAGACTAACCCTAAACACTAAGCCCTAAACCCTAAACCCTAAAAGCTAGAGACTAACCCTAAACCCGAAACTTTAAACCCTAAACCAGAAATCCCAAACGCTAAACACTAAACCCTAGACCCTAAACCCTGAACCCTAAACCCTAAACCAAAAACCCTAAACCCTAAAGCCTAAAGCCTAAACCCAAAACCAAAAATACTAACCCTAAACCCAAAACCCTAAACCCGAAAACCTAAACGCTAAACCCAAAACCCTAAACCTAAACCCTAAGCCCTAACCCTAAACCCAAAACACAAAAGCCTAAACCCTAAACCATAAACCCTAAAACATAAAACCATAAACCTTAAACCCAAAACCTTAAACAGAAAACCCAAAACCCTAACCAAAAATACAAAGCCCAAAACCCTAAACTCTAAACCCTAAACCGTAAAACCGAAACCCTAAAGCCTAAACCCTAGACCCTAAACACTAAACAATAATCCCTAACCCCTAAACCCTAACTCTAACCCTAAACCCTAAACCTAAACCCTAAGCCCTAACCCTAAACCCAAAACCCAAACCATAAACCCTAAGCCCTAAACCCTAAACCCTAAATCTTAAACCAAAAACCCTAAACCCTAACCAGAAAACCAAAACCCTAAACCCTAAACTCAAAACCCTAAACCCTAAAACCTAAACCCTAAACCCTAGACCCACAACACTAAAGAATAAACCCTACACCCTAAACCCCAAACACTAGACCCTAACCCATATCCTTAAACTCTAAACACTAAACCCTAAACCCTAAACCCTGCACCCAACACCCAAAAACCTATCCCCTAACCCAAAACCCTAAACCAAAAACCCTAAACACTAAACTATAAACCTTAAACCCTAAACCCTAAACCTTAAACCCTAAACCCTAAACCCTAAACACTAAGCCCTTAACCCTTAACAGTAAACCTTATCCCCAAACACAAAACCCTGAACCCTAGACCTAAAACCCTAGTCCCTAAACACTAAACGATAAATCCTAATCCAAAACCCTAAACTATAAACCCTAGACCCTAAATGCAAAACTTTAAACCCTAAACCCTAAACTATAAACCCTAAACCATAAACCATAAACCCTAAACCCTAGACCCTAAACCTTAAACGCTAAACCCTAAATCCTAAACCATAAACCCTAAAACCTAAACCCTACACCCGAAACCTGAAACCCTAACCCCAAACCCTAAACCTTAAACCCTAAACCCTAAACGCTAACACTTAAACCCAAAACCCTATACCCTATACCCTAAACACTAAACCCAAAACCGTAAAACGAAAATCCAAAATCTTAAACCCTAAACCCTAAACCCTAAACTATAAACCCTAAACCCTAAACCCCAAACGCAAAACTATAACCCTAAACCCTAAAACCTAAACCCAAAACCTAAACCATAAACCCTAATGCTAAACACTAAACCCTAAACCCTAAACCAAAAACCCGAAAACCTAACCCTAAACCCTAAGCCCCAAACCAAAATCCCTAAACCCTAACCCTAAACCATAAAAACTAAACCCAAAACTCTAAACCCTAGACCCTAAATCCTCGACCCTCAACCCTAAACCCTAAACCCCAAACCAAAACCCTAAACCCTAAAACCTAAACCCTAAACCTAAACCATAAGCCTTAACCCTAAACACTAAACCCTAAACCCTAAATCCAAATTCCTAATATCTAAACCCTAGACCCAAAACACTAAACAATAAACCCTAAACCCTAAACCCTAAAACCTAAACCTTAAACCCTAAACCCTAAACCCTAAACCCCAAACCAAAACTCTAACCCTAAACCCTAAAACAAAAACCCTAAACCTAAACCATAAGCCCTAACCCTAAACCCTAAACCAAAAAGCCTGAACCCTAACCCTAAACCCTAAAAACTAAACCCAAAATCCTAAACCCTAAACCTTAAACCCAAAACCGAAAACTCTAAACCCAAGACCCTAAACCCTTGACACAAAACAGTACATAATAATCCCTAAACCCTAAAAACTAACCCCTAAACCCTAAAACCTAAAAGCTAAACCCTAACCCAAAAACCAAAACCTTAAAACCTAAACCCTCAATCCCAAACCCTAAACCATAAACCCTAAACCCTAAACCCTCAACAATAAACCCTAAACCCTAAAGTCTAAACCCTAAACAAAAACCCCTAAACCCTAACCCTAAATGTTAAACCTAAACACTAAAACCTAAACCCTAAACCTAAACCCTAAGCTTTAACCCTAAATCGTAAACCCTAAACACTGAACCCAAAACCCTACACCCAAAAAAAAAATACCCTAAATCGTAAACCCTAAACCCTAAACCCAGAACCTGAAACTCTAAACCCAAACCCTAAACCCTATATCCTAAACGCTAAACCCTAAACCTACAACCTAAACCCTAAATCTAAACCCTGAGCCCTAAACCAAAACCCTAAACCGTAACCCAAAACCCAAAACCCTGAACCCTAAACCAAAAACCCAAAACCCTAAACCCTAACCCTAAACACTAAAACCTAAACCCGAAACCTTAAACCCAAGATCCTAAACTCCAAACCCTAGACCCTAAACCTTAGACCCTAAACACAACACAATAAACCCTAAACCCTAAACCCTAGACCCTAAACCCCAAACACTAAACCCTAAACCCTAAACCCTAAACCCTAAATCCTAAAAGCTCGACCCTAACCCTAAACATGAAACCTTAAGCCCTAAACCATAAATCGCAAACCCTAAACACTAAACCCTAGACCCTAAACCCTGAACCTTAAACCCAAAGCCCTAAACCCTAAACCCAAAACCCTAAATAATAACCCTAAACCTAAACGCTAAACCCTAAACCCGAAACCTAAACCCTAAGCCCTAACCCTAAACCCAAAACACAAAACCCTAAACCCTAAACCATAAACCCTAAAACATAAAACCATAAACCTTAAATCCAAAACCTTAAACAGAAAACCCTAAACCTTAACCTTAAAAACAAAGCCCTAAACCCTAAACTCCAAACCCTAAACCCTAAAATCGAAACCCTAAAGCCTAAACCCTAGACCCTAAACACTAAACAATAAATCTTTACCCCTAAACCCTAACTCTAACCCTAAACCCTAAACCCCAAACCTAAACCCTAAACCCTAACACTAAACCCAAAACCCTAAACCACAAACCCTAAGCCCTAAACCCTAAACCCTAAATCTTAAACCAAAAACCCTAAACCCTAACTAGAAAACCAAAACCCTAAACCCTAAACTCATAACCCTAAACCCTAAAACCTAAACCCTAAACCCCAAACACTAAAGAATAAACCCTATACCCTAAACCCTAAACACTAGAACCTAAACCATAGACCCTAAACTCTAAACGCTAAACCCTAAACCCTAAACCCAGCACCCAACACCCAAAAACCTATCCCCTAACCCTAAACCCTAAACAAAAAACCCTAAACACTAAACTATAAACCCTAAACCCTAAACCCTAAACCTTAAACCCTAAACCCTAAACCCTAAACCCTAAACGCTAAGCCCTTAACCCTTAACACTAAACCCTATCCCCAAACTCGAAACCCCAAACCCGAGACCCAAAACCCTAGTCCCAAAACACTAAACGATCAATCCAAATTCTAAACCCTAAACTGTAATCCCTATACCCTAAATGCTAAACTCTAAACCCTAAACCCTAAACCCTAAACTATAAACCTTAAACCATAAACCATAAACCCCAAACCCTAGACCCTAAACCTTAAACACTAAACCCTAAACCCTAAACCCTACACCATAAACCCGAAACCCTAAACCTTAAACCCTAAACCCTAAACTATAAACCCTAAAGGCTAACACTTAAACCCTAAACCCTATACACTATACCCTAAACACTAAACCCCAAACCGTAAAACCTAAATCCAAAATCCTAAACCCTAAAGCCTAAACCCTAGACCCAAAACACTAAATAATAAACCCTAAACCCTAAACCCTAGGCCCAAAACTATAAACCCTAAACCCTAAAACCTAAACCCTAAACCCTAAACCCCAAACCCTAAACCCTAACCCTAAACCCTAAAAACTGAACCCTAAACCTAAGCCATAAACCCTAACCCTAAACACTAAACCCTAAACCCTAAACCCTAAACCGAAAACCAAAAATCCTAAAACCTAACCCTAAAAACTAAACCCTAAACCCTAAACCCCAAACCAAAAATCCTAAAACCTAACCCTAAACCCCAAACCAAAAACCCTAAACCCTTACCCTAAACCCTCAAAACTAAACCCTAAACCCTAAACCATAAAACCCAAAACCCAAAACTCAAAACCCTAGACCCTAAACCGTTGACCCCAAACCCTAAACCCTAAACCCCAAACCCAAAACTCTAACCCTAAACCCTAAAACCTAAACCCTAAACCTAAACCATAACCCTAACCCTAAACACTAAAGCCTAAACCCTAAACCCTAAACACTAAAACCAAAATCCAAATTCCTAAACCCTAAACCCTAGACCCAAAACACTAAACAATAAACCCTAAACCCTAAATCCTAAACCCTAAACCTTAAACCCAAAACCAAAAACTCTAAACCCTTGACCCTAAACACTACATAATAAACCCTAAACCCTAAAAACTAACCCCTAAACCCTAAACCCTAAAAGCTAAACCCTAACCCAAAAACCAAAACCTTAAACCCTAAACCCTAAATCCCAAACCCAAAACCCTAAACCCTAGACCATAAACCCTAAACCCTAAACCCTAAACCCTAAACCATAAACCCAAAACCCTAAAGCCTAAAACCTAAACAAAAACCCCTAAACCCTAACCTTAAACGTTAAACCTAAACACTAAAACCTAAACCCTAAACCTAAACCCTAAGCTTTAACCCTAAATCGTAAACCCTAAACCCTGAACCCAAAACCCTACACCCAAAAACCAAAAACCCTAAACCGTAAACACTAACCCTAAACCCAGAACCTAAAACTCTAAACCCAAACCCTAAGCCCTGTACCCTAAACGCTAAACCCTAAACCCTAAAACCTAAACCCTAAACCTAAACCCTGAGCCCTAAACCTTAAACCCTAAACCCTAAACCAAAACCCTAAACCCTAACCCAAAACCCTAAACTCTAAACCCTAAATCGAAAACCAAAAACCCTAAACCCTAACCTTAAACCCTAAAACCTAAACCCGAAAGCTTAAACCCAAGATCCGAAACTCTAAACCCTAGACCCTAAACCTTAGACCCTAAACACTACACAATAAACCCCAAACCCTAAACCCTAAACCCTAAACCTTAAACACTAAACCATAAACCCTAAACCCTAAAAGCTAGACCCTAACCCTAAACCCGAAACCTTAAGCCCTAAACCAGAAATCCCAAACCCTAAACGCTAAACCCTAGACCCTAAACCCTGAACCCTAAACCCTAAACCGTAAACCCTAAACTTTAAAGCGTAAATCCTAAAGCCTAAACCCAAAACCCCAAATACTAACTCTAAACCCTAAACGCTAAACCCTAAACCCGAAACCTAAACCTTAAGCCCTAACCCTAAACCCAAAACACAAAACCCTAAATCCTAAACCATAAACCTTAAAACATAAAACCTTAAACCTTAAACTAAAAACCCAAAACCCTAACCTTAAAAACAAAGCCCTAAACCCTAAACTCTAAACCCTAAACCGTAAAACTGAAACCCTAAAGCCTAAACCCTAGACCCTAAACACTAAACAATAAATCTTAACCCCTAAACCCTAACTCTAACCCTAAACCCTAAACCCTAAACCCTAACACTAAACCCAAAACCCTAAGCCACAAACCCTAAACCCTAAATCTTAAACCGAAAACCCTAAACCCTAACTAGAAAACCAAAATCCTAAACCCTAAACTCAAAACCCTAAACCCTAAAACCCAAACCCTAAACCCTAAAACCCAAACCCTAAACCCTAGACCCCAAACACTAAAGAATAAACCCTATACCCTAAACCCTAAACACTAGAACCTAAACCATAGACCCTAAACTCTAAACGCTAAACCCTAAACCCTAAATCCTACACCCAACACCCAAAAACCTATCTCCTAACCCTAAACCCTAAACAAAAAACCCTAAACACTAAACTATAAACCCTAAACCCTAAAACCTAAACCTTAAAACCCTAAACCCTAAACCCTAAACATTAAGCCCTTATGTTGAACTTATTGGTCACGCTCGGTTTTTGATTATGACAAATACTCATTGTATCTAATGAGCGTTTGAGGTTTTGTGCAGGAATCAAGAATGATAAGATCAAGATGTGCACAAAGCAAGAGAAGCTTGAAGACCAAATCATATTCATTGTAATATATTTATATTGGTCTGTAATAGTAATTAGGGCATTTGGTTTGTAATAAGCTCACACACATCACATGTATGATTTACTATGTAAGCTCAAACCAAACCATGAATGAGAAAGGACCTTAGAAAGACCCTAGGGTCCACCCTTCGGTCGACCGACACCGGACTTTTTCGGTGTCTTCAAATTGGACCCCAAGTGACCTTAACACACACACACATATACACATATGTTTGTTAGGCACTTGAATAGGACTTGTCTGGGTCAATACGGGACCGAAATGCACACTTGGTGCACTTTTGGTCGACCGGCCAACTCAGTTCACTTTGGCCTGGTCAACCGAACTGGCCCTGGGTCAACAGTTTGACCAAGGCCCGGTCGACCGAACTTCACAGTTCATTTCTTGCCGGTCGACCGAACCACCTTAGAGTCAACGTTTTGACCTCCCGGTCGACTGACCACTTTTGTACTCCAATGATCTGGTCGACCGGAGGGTCCTCGGGAGAATTCCCAGCGGTCTGGTTGACCGAACCATGCTGCTCAAAAAGTCCCGGTCGACCGAACCTCGAAAATTTGCATAATCGCCTTGCCTCGGTCGACCGACCACTCAGTTCAAAATACCCCTGGTCGACCGAGCCATTTGAGTCCTGGTCGACCGAACCATTTCTGGTCGACCGGACCTCTCGGGTTGCCCTGATTTTTTACCGCAGTTAACAATTTTTAAACAGGGTTAAAATGCTTTAAACGTCATTAAACTTTTCTAATAATACCCAAAAGGTCCCAACGGTCATATTTCCTTCCATGGCTATATATATGTATTCATTTGCAAAGATTAAGGGTGATTAGCCACTTTGATTAGGGAAAATTCTCTGAAATATCAAAACCCTATAATACAAATTTCCAAGCTCCACACACTCAATCTTACCTTCCTGTATTGCCTACATCATTTGTAAGTTGATTATTGAGTGTTTGTATTGATTGGTTTACTCTCCTATCTTTGGATTGTTTGACTTATTTTTTTGAGAGCTAAACCTTAAGTATTCTTAGGGGACTTTATTAATAAGTCTCTCCTAAGAAGACTTATATAAAACTTCTGAGTATTGCATATTCATTGCAATGTCTTAAGAAGTTTGTATTTGTATTTTGGTTGCAAAAACATTCTCAAATATCTACTGTGTTTTTATCTTGAAAATATTTGATGAGATATTTGCTTATATGATAAAGTCTTTATTGCAATACTCGTTAACTCATATATCCTTTGCTGAATACAAAGATTGAATATCTTTTTGCAAACCAAACTTATACATTGCTAGAGCTTCATATACATATATATATATAGAGAGAGAGAAAATTTGTTGATTGAAATATATGAAGTTTGGATAATATCTTTGTTTGAGCACTTAGATTGAATATCCTGTGATACAAAGATCATTTAGGTTTGAACTCTCACGCACTCATTACAACGATAGTAAATCTATTTGAGAGTTGACATCTTAGACCACATTGAGCTTACATATTGAATCATACTGTGGTGTTTGTAAGTGTGCGTATTTGGGTACACATCTGCTTTACTTGAAAGCTTGTTCATTGTACCAGTTGATTGTATTTCAAATACTATTGTATTTCCAGGAACGGGCCTGAAGAGGGAGACTAGCCCTGGAATAGTCCCGGATTGGCTTAGACCCGGTTAGGAAAGCTAGGTGCGTCGTCTTGTTAAGGCGTGTTGGTTGAGGTCAGCCCCGCTAATTGACCTAGTTAAGGTTGAGGTCAGCCCTGTGTTAATTTGACCTGGTTGTAAACGGTGCCGCTCCACCCTTAAGTGAGCTATTAGTGGAATCCTCAAGCTTGCGAGCTTGAAGCAGGGACGTAGGCACAGTTGGCCGAACCCCGATAACATATCGTGTGTTTGCTTATATTTTTGCATTTTATATTTACCGCACGTGTATGTTATGGGTGAATGACGCGTATGACTTAATTTCCACAGTATATTTATCTACGCACTTAGAAACTATATAGACTGTTCCTAGGTTGTGTACATACCGTTGTTGCATAGATCAACCTAGGTGAAAAAGTTTTAAAATTCCAATTCACCCCCCCCTCTTGGGAATACACCAATTATAACACCTAAACCCTTAACACTAAACCCTATCCCCAAACTCGAAACCCTAAACCCGAGACCCAAAACCCTAGTCCCAAAACACTAAACGATAAATCCAAATCCTAAACCCTAAACTGTAAACCCTAGACCCTAAATGCTAAACTCTAAACCCCAAACCCTAAACTATAAACCCTGAACCATAACCCTAAACCATAAACCATAAACCCTAAACCTTAAACACCAAACCCTAAACCCTAAACCCTAAACCCTACACCCTAAACCCGAAACCCTAACCCCTAACCCTAAACCTTAAACCCTACACCCTAAACTATAAACCCTACACGCTAACACTTAAACCCTAAACCCTATACCCTAAACCCTATACCCTAAACACTAAACCCCAAACCGTAAAACCAAAATCCAAAATCCTAAACCCTAAACCCTAGACCAAAACACTAAATAATAAACCCTAAACCCTAAACCCTAAACCCAAAACTATAAACCCTAAACCCTACAACCTAAACCCCAAACCCTAAACCCTAAACCCCAAACCCAAAACCCTAACCCTAAACCCTAAAACCTGAACCCTAAACCAAAACCATAAACCCTAACCCTAAACACTAAACACTAAACCCTAAACCCAAAACAAAAAATTTTAAAACCTAACCCTAAAAACTAAACCCTAAACCCCAAACCAAAAACCCTAAACCCTTACCCTAAACCCAAAACCAAAAATCCTAAAACCTAACCCTAAAAACTAAACCCTAAACCCTAAACCCTAAACCCCAAACCAAAAACCTAAACCTTTACCCTAAACCCTAAAAACTAAACCTTAAACCCTAAACCCTAAACCATAAAACCCAAAACCCAAAACTCAAAACCCTAGACCCTAAACCCTAAACCCTAAACCCCAAACCCAAAAGTTTAACCCTAAACTCTAAAACCTAAACCCTAAACCTAAACCATAGCCCTAACCCAAAACAATAAACCCTAAACCCTAAACCCTAAAACCTAAATCTAAATTCCTAAACCCTAAACCCAAGACCCAAAACACTAAACAATAAACCCTAAACCCTAAACCCTAAGTCCTAACCCCTAAACCTTAAACCCAAAACCAAAAACTCTAAACCCAAGACCCTAAACCCTTGACCCTAAACACTACATAATAAACCCTAAACCCAAAAAACTAACCCCTAAACCCTAAACCCTAAAAGCTAAACCCTAACCCTAAAACCAAAACCTTAAACCCTAAACCCAAAATCCCAAACCCTAAACCCTAAACCCTAGACCATACACCCTAAACCCCAAACCATAAACCCTAAACCCTTAAGTCTAATCCCAAAACAAAAACCCCTAAACCCTAACCTTAAACGTTAAACCTAAACACTAAAACCTAAACCCTAAACCTAAACCCTAAGCTTTAACCCTAAATCGTAAACCCTAAACCCTGAACCCAAAACCCTACACCCAAAAATAAAAAACCCTAAACTGTAAACCCTAAACCCTAAACCCAGAACCTGAATCTCTAACCCTAAACCCTAAGTCCTATACCCTAAACGCTAAACCCTAAACCCTAAAACCTAAACCCTAAACCTAAACGCTGAGCCCTAAACCCTAAACCCTAAACCAAAACCCTAAACCCTAACCCAAAACCCTAAACCCTAACCCAAAACCCTAAACCCTGAACCCTAAACCGAAAACCAAAAACCCTAAACCCTAACCCTAAACCCTAAAACCTAAACCCGAAACCTTAAACCCAAAATCTTAAACTCTAAACCCTAGACCGTAAACCTTAGACCTTAAACACTACCGTAAACCCTAGACCCTAAACCCTAAACACTAAACCCTAACCCTAAACCCTAAATCCTAAACGCTAAACCCTGACACTAAACCCGAAACCTTAAGCCCTAAACCAGAAATCCCAAACCCTAAACACTAAACCCTAGACCCTAAACCCTGAACCCTAAACCCTAAAGCGTAAAGCCTAAAGCCTAAACCCAAAACCCTAAATACTAACCCTAAACCCTAAACGCTAAACCCTAAACCCGAAACCTAAACCCTAAGCCCTAACCCTAAACCCAAAACACAAAACCCTAAACCCTAAACCATAAACCCTAAAACATAAAACCATAAACCTTAAACCCAAAACCTTAAACAGAAAACCCAAAACCCTAACCCTAAAAACAAAGCCCTAAACCCTAAACTCTAAACCCTAAACCGTAAAACCGAAACCCTAAAGCCTAAACCCTAAACCCTAAACACTAAACAATAAATCCTAACCCCTAAACCCTAACTCTAACCCTAAACCCTAAACCTAAACCCTAAGCCCTAACACTAAACCCAAAACCTTAAGCCATAAACCCTAAGCCCTAAACCATA
Source organism: Malania oleifera (assembly GCF_029873635.1). Classification (NCBI taxonomy): domain Eukaryota; kingdom Viridiplantae; phylum Streptophyta; class Magnoliopsida; order Santalales; family Ximeniaceae; genus Malania; species Malania oleifera. Next base: position 35,527 of record NW_026651769.1, on the reverse strand, counting down.
AACCCTAAATCTTAAACCAAAAACCCTAAACCCTAACTAGAAAACCAAAACCCTAAACCCTAAACTCAAAACCCTAAACCCCAAAACCTAAACCCTAAACCCTAGACCCCAAACACTAAAGAATAAACCCTATACCCTAAACTCTAAACATTAGAACCTAAACCAGAGACCCTAAATTCGAAACGCTAAACCCTAAACCCCAAACCCTAAATCCTAAACCCTGCACCCAACACCCAAAAACCTATCCCCTAACCCTAAACCCTAAACACTAAACTATAAACCCAAAACCCAAAAACCTAAACCTTAAACCCTAAAAACTAAGCCCTTAACCCTTAACACTAAACCCTATCCCCAAACTCGAAACCCTAAACCTGAGACCGAAAACCCTAGTCCCAAAACACTAAACGATAAATCCAAATCCTAAACCCTAAATTGTAAACCCTAGACCCTAAATGCTAAACTATAAACCCTAAACCCTAAACTATAAACCCTAAACCATAAACCCTAAACCATAAACCATAAACCCTAAACCCTAGACCCTAAACCTTAAACACTAAACCCTAAACCCTAAACCCTAAACCCTACACCCTAAACCCGACACCCTAACCCCTAACGCTAAACCTTAAACCCTAAACCCTAAACTATAAACCCTAAACGCTAACACTTAAACCCTAAACCCTATACCCTATACCCTAAACACTAAACCCTAAACCGTAAAACCTAAATCCAAAATCCAAAACCCTAAACCCTAAACCCTACACCCAAAACACTAAACAATAAACCCTAAACCCTAAACCCCAAACCCAAAACTATAAACCCTAAACCCTAAAACCTAAACCCTAAACCCTAAACCCTAAACCCCAAACACAAAACCCTAACCCTAAACCCTAAAACCTGAACCCTAAACCTAAACCATAAACCCTAACCCTAAACATTAAACCCTAAACCCTAAAACCTAAACCCTAAACCCTAAACAAAAAACCTTACAACCTAACCCTAAAAACTAAACCCTAAACCCTAAGCCCCAAACCAAAAACCCTAAACCTTTACCCTAAACCGTAAAAACTAAACGCTAAACCATAAAACCCAAAACCCAAAACTCTAAGCCCTAGACCCTAAACCCTTGACCCTAAACCCTAAACCCAAAACCTCAAACGAAAAACTCTAACCCTAAACCCTAAAACCTAAACCCTAAACCTAAACCATAAGCCCTAACCCTAAACACTAAACTGTAAACCCTAAACCCTAAAACCTAAATCCAAATTCCTAAACCCTAAACCCTAGACCCAAAACACTAAATAATAAACCCTAAACCCTAAACCCTAAATCCTAAACCCTAAACCTTAAACCCAAAACCCAAAACTCTAAACCCAAGACCCTAAACCCTTGACCCTAAACACTACATAATAAACCCTAAACCCTGAAAACTAACCCCTAAACCCTAAACCCTAAAAGCTAAATCCTAATCCTAAAACCAAAACCTTAAACCCTAAACCCTAAATCCCAAACCCTAAACCCTAGACCATAAACACTAAACCCTAAACCCTAAACCATAAACCCTAAACCCTAAAATCTAAACCCTAAACAAAAACCCCTAAACCCTAACCCTAAACGTTAAACCTAAACACTAAAACCTAAACCCTAAATCGTAAACCCTAAACCCTGAACCCAAAACCCTACACCCAAAAAAAAAAAACCCTAAACCGTAAACCCTAAACCCTAAACCCAGAACCTGAAACTCTAACCCTAAACCCTAAGCCCTATACCCTAAACGCTAAACCCCAAACCCTAAAACCTAAATCCTAAACCTAAACTCTGAGCCATAAACCCTAAACCCTAAACCAAAACCATAAACCCTAACCCAAAACCCTAAACCCTGAACCCTAAACCGAAAACCAAAAACCCTAAACCCTAACCCTAAACCCTAAAACCTAAACCCGAAACCTTAAACCCAAAATCCTAAATTCTAAACCCTAGACCCTAAACACTACACAATAAAGCCTAAACCCTAAACCCTAAACCCTAGACCCTAAACCCTAAATAATAAACCCTAAACCCTAAACCCTAAAAGTTAGACCCTAACCCTAAACCCGAAACCTTAAGCCCTAAACCAGAAATCCCAAACCCTAAACACTAAACCCTAGACCCTAAACCCTGAACCCCAAACCCTAAACCCAAAACCCTAAATACTAACCCTAAACCCTAAACCCTAAACACTAAACCCTAAACCCGAAACCTAAACCCTAAGCCCTAACCCTAAACCCAAAACACAAAACCCTAAACCCTGAACCATAAACACTAAAACATAAAACCATAAACCTTAAACCCAAAACCTTAAATAGAAAACCCAAAACCTTAACCCTAAGCACAAAGCCCTAAACCCTAAACTCTAAACCTTAAACCGTAAAACCGAAACCTTAAAGCCTAAACCCTAGACCCTAAACACTAAACAATAAACCCTAACCCCTAAACCCTAACTCTAACCCTAAACCCTAAACCCTAAGCCCTAACACTAAACCCAACACCCTAAACCATAAATCCTAAGCCCTAAACCCTAAACCCTAAATCTTAAACCAAAAACCCTAAACCCTAACCAGAAAACCAAAACCCTAAACCCTAAACTCAAAACCTTAAACCCTAAAACCTAAACCCTAAACCCTATACCCCAAACACTAAAGAATCAACCCTATACCCTAAACTTTAAACACTAGAACACAAACCATAGACCCTAAACTTTAAACGCTAAACCCTAAACCCTAAACCCTGCACCCAACACCCAAAAACCTATCCCCTGACCCTAAACCCTAAACAAAAAACCCTAAACACTAAACTATAAACCCTAAACCCTAAAACCTAAACCTTAAGCCCTAAACCCTAAACCCTAAAAACTAAGCCCTTAACCTTTAACACTAAACCCTATCCCCAAACTCGAAACCCTAAACCCGAGACCCAAAACCCTAGTCCCAAAACACTGAACGATAAATCCTAATCCTAAACCCTAAACTGTAAACCCTAGACCCTAAATGCTAAACTCTAAACCCTAAACTATAAACCCTAAACCATAAACCCTAAACCATAAACCATAAACCCTAAACCCTAAACCCTAAACCTTAAACACTAAACCCTAAACCCTAAACCCTAAACCCTAAACCCTAAACCCTAAACCTAAAACCCTAACCCCTAACCCTAAACCTTAAACCCTAAACCCTAAACTATAAACCCTAAATGCTAACACTTAAACCCTAAACCCTAAACCCTAAACCCTAGACCCAAAACACTAAACAATAAACCCTAAACCCTAAACCCTAAACCCCAAACCCAAAACCCTAACCCTAAACCCTAAAACCTAAACCCTAAACCTGAACCATAAACCCTAACCCTAAACACTAAACCCTAAACCCTAAACCCAAAACCCTAAACCCTAACCCTAAAACTAAACCCTAAACCCTAAGCCCCAAACCAAAAACCCTAAACCCTTACCCTAAACCCAAAACCCAAAACCCTAAACCATAAAACCCAAAACCCAAAACTCTAAACCCTAGAACCTAAACCCTTGACCCTAAACCCTAAACCCTAAACCCCAAACCCAAAACTCTAACCCTAAACCCTAAAACCTAAACCCTAAACCTAAACCATAAGCACTAACCCTACACAATAAACCCTAAACCCTAAACCCTAAAACGTAAATCCAAATTCCTAAACCCTAAACCCTAGACCCAAAACACAAAACAATAAACCCAAAACCCAAAACCGTAAACCCTAAACTATAAACCCTAAATCCTAAAACTGAAACCCTAAACCCTAAACCCCAAACAAAAACTCTAAACTTAAACCCTAAAACCAAAACCCTAAACCTAAACCATAAGCCCTAACCCTAAACACTAAACCCTAAACCCTAAACCCTAAACCCTAAACCCTAAACCAAAAAGCCTCAACCCTAACCCTAAACCCTAAAAACTAAAACCTAAATCCCAAACCCTAAACCTTAAACTTAAAACCCAAAACTCTAAACCCAAGACCCTAAACCCTTGACCCTAAACACTACATAATAAACCCTAAACCCTAAAAACTAACCCCTAAACCCTAAACCCAAAAAGCTAAACCCTAACCCTAAAATCAAAACCTTAAACCATAAACCCTAAATCCCAAACCCTAAACACTAAACCCTAGACCATAAACCCTAAACACTTAACCCTAAACCATAGACCCAAAACCCTAAACCCTAGACCATAACCCCTAAACACTGAACCCAAAACCATAAACGCTAAACCCTAAAGTCTAAACCCTAAACAAAAACCCCTAAACCCTAACCCTAAACGCTAAACCTAAACCCTAAAACCTAAATCCTAAATCCAAACCCTAAGCTTTAACCCTAAATCCAAAACCCTAAACCCTAAACCCAAAACCGTACACCCAAAAACATAAAACCCTAAACCGTAAACCCTAAACCCTAAACCAAAAGCCCTAAACCCTAACCCTAAACACTAAACCGTAAACACCAAACTCTAACCCCAAACCCTAAAACCTAAAACCTAAACCTTAAACCCAAGACCCTAAACACTAAACAATAAACCCCAAACCCTAAACCCTAACCCTAGACCCTAAACCCTAAACTATGAACCCTAAACCCTAAAGCATAAACCCAAAACACTAAACCCTAATCTCAAAACCCTAAACCTAGACCCTAAACCCTAGATCGTAAACACTAAACAATAAACCTTAAGCCCTAAACACTAAACTCTAAACCCTAAACCCTAAACCATAAACCCTAAACTAAAAACCCGACACCTTAATCTCTAAACCTTAAATCCTAAACCCTAAACCCCAAAGCCTAAACCCAAGACCCCAAACTCTAAATGCTAAACCCTAAACCCTAAAACCTACACACAAAACCCAAAATCCTAACCCCTAACCCTAAACCCTAAACCCTGAACCCCAAACTATAAACCCTAAACGCTAAAATGAAAACCCTAAACCCTAGACACTAAACCCCAAACCCCAAACCCTAAATTCTAAACCCTATACCCTAAAACAAAAATCCTAAACCCTAAACCCGAAACCCTAAACCCTAGACCCTAAACACTAAACAAGAAACCCTAAACCCTAAACCTTAAACCCTAAATCCTAAAGCCTAACCCTAAATACTAAACCCTAAACCCTAAACACTAAATAATAAACCCTAAAACCTAAACCCTAAACCCTAAACTATAAACCGTAAACCCTAAAGCCAAAACCCTAAACCCTAAACCCTAAACCTTAAACACTAAACCCTAAACCCAAAACTCTAATCCAAAACCCTAAACCCTAAACCATAAACGCTAAACCCTGAACCCGAAAACCTAAACCCTAAACCTAAACCCTAAGCCCTAACCCTAAACCCTAAACCCCGAACCATAAACCATAAACCCTAAACCAAAAACCCTAAACCCTAACCCTAACCCTAAACCCTAAACCCTAACCCTAAACCCTAAACACTAAACCAAAAACCCTAAGCCCTAATCCTAAACTCTAAAAGCTAAACCCCAAACCCTCAATCCTAAACCTTCAACCCAAAACGCAAAACCCTTGACCCTAGAGCCTAAACACTAGACCCTAAACACGAAACAATAAACCCTAAAGCCTAAAGCGTAACCCTAAACCCTAAAAATTAACCCTAAACCCTAAACCTTAAACTATAAATGGTAAACCCAAACCCTAAACCCGAAACCTTAAACCCTAAACCCTAAATCCCAAACCTTAAACCCCAAACCCTAGACCCTAAACCCTAAACCCTAGACCATAAAACATAAACCCTAAACCCTAAACCCTAAACTATAAGCCCTAAACCCTAGACCCTAAACACTAAACAATAAACTCTAAGTCCCAAACCCTAAATCTTAAACCCTAAACCTGAAACCCTAAACCCTAAACCCTAAACTCTAAACCGCAAAACCTAAACCCTAAACCTTAAACCCTAGAACCTAAACACTAAACAATAAACCCTAAACCCTAAACTCTAAACTCTAAACCCTAATACCAAAACCCTAAACCCTAATACCAAAACCCTAAACCCTAAACCCTAGACCCCAAGCCTTAACCCCTAAACTCTAAACCCTAAACCTTAAACCCTAAACCCTAAATGCTAGACCATATACCGTGAACTCTATACACTAAACACAAAAATCGTAAACCATAAACCGTAAATCGTAAACCTTAAACCTTAAACCCAAAACTTAAAACCCAAAAAACAAAACATTGAATCATAACCCCGAACCTACTCAAAAATCGAAAACCAATCGTTCCATTGGCTCATAAATTTTCTCCTGCCTAAAAAAAAAAATCACCCAAATCAGAGTTCAAATGAAGAAGTTATGCCCCCTTCATTTTCCTATAATCTTTAAAGCTTGACAGAACCTAAAAACTAAACCCTAAACGCCAAAGACAAACCCTAAACCCTAGACCCGAAACCCAAAACATTAAACCCCAAATGCAAAACCAGAACCCTAAACTTGAAACCCAAAAACCAAAGCCCAAAATCCAAAACCCCCAAACCCAAAACCAAAAGACATAAAACCTTAAACCCTAAATCCCAAAACATAAAACCCCAAAACCTAAACACCAAACTCTAAACCTTAAACAAAAAACCCTAAACCCAAACCTTAAACGCAAAACCCTACACCCAAAATGCTAAACACAAAACACTAAACCCTAAATCCTAAACCCTAAACGCTAAACCCTACACTCTAGACCCTAAACACTAAACAGTAAATCCCAAACCCTAAAGCCTAAACCCTAAACTATAAACCCTAAACCCTAAAACCTAAACCATAATCCCTACACCCAAAACCTTAAACCCAAAATCGTAAACCTTAGACCCAAAACCCAATACCCTAAACACTAAACAATAAACCCTAAACCCTAAACCCTAGACCCTAAACCCTAAACCCTAAAATCTTAAACCCTAATCCCTAAACCAAAAACCCTAAACCGAAACCCTAAACCTTAAACCCTAAACCCAAAATCCTAAACCCTAAACCCCAAACCCTAAACCCTAGACCAAAACACTAAACAACAAACCCTAAACCGTAAACCCTAAACTATAAACCCTAAACCCTAAAACCTAAACCCTAAACACTAAACCCTAAACCTTAAAACCTAAACACTAAACTGTAAACCCTAGACCCAAAACACTAGACACTAAACCCTAAACCCTAAACCCTAAACCCTAACCCTAAACCGTAAATCGTAAACCCAAAACTATACACCCTAAACCCTAAAACGTAAACCCTAAATCCAAAACCCTAAACCCTAAACCCTAAACCCTAAATGAAAAACCCTCAACCCTAAACCCTAAGTTATAAAGCATAAATACTAAACCATAAACCCTAAAACCTAAACAGTAAACCCTAAACCATAAAACCTACACCCCAAGCCCAAAACCCTAACCCCTAACCCTTAACCCTAAACTATAAACCCTAAACGCTAAAACTTAAACACTAAACAATACACCCAAAACCATAGATCGTAAACCCTAATCTTAAACCCTAAACCATAAACCCTAAACCCTAAACGCTAAACCCTAAAACCTAAATCCTAAACCCCAAACCCTAAACTATACACCCTAAACCCAAGAACAAAAACCCCAAATCCTAAACCCTAAACCCTAAACCCTAAACCCTAAGCCTTAAACCCAAAACACTAACCCTAAACCCTAAACCCCAAATGCTAAACCCTAAACCCTAAACCTAAATCCTAAGCCCTAACCTCAAACCCTAAACCCTAAACCCTAAATCGTAAACCGTAAACCCAAAACTATACACCCTAAACCCTAAAACGTAAACCCTAAATCCAAAACCCTAAACCCTAAATGAAAAACCCTCAACCGTAAACCCTAAGTTATAAAGCATAAATACTAAACCATAAACCCTAAAACCTAAACAGTAAACCCTAAACCATAAAACCTACACCCCAAGCCCAAAACCCTAACCCCTAACCCTTAACCCTAAACTATAAACCCTAAACGCTAAAACTTAAACACTAAACAATACACCCAAAACCATAGATCGTAAACCCTAACCTTAAACCACCCTAAACCCTAAACGCTAAACCCTAAAACCTAAATCCTAAACCCCAAACCCTAAACTATACACCCTAAACCCAAGAACAAAAACCCCAAATCCTAAACCCTAAACCCTAAACCCTAAACCCTAAGCCTTAAACCCAAAACACTAACCCTAAACCCTAAACCCCAAATGCTAAACCCTAAACCCTAAACCTAAATCCTAAGCCCTAACCTCAAACCCTAAACCCTAAACCCTAAACCAAAAAACCTAAACCCTAACTTTAAACCCTAACCCTAAACCCTAACCCCAAACCATAAACTAGAAAACCTAAACCCTAAACGCCAAACCCAAGACCCTAAAATCTAAACCCTAAACCTAAACCAAAGCCCTAACCCAAAACCTTAAACCATAAACCCTAAACCCTAAAACATAAAACCCAAAACGCTAAACCATAAACCCTAAACCCTAACCCCAAACCCCAAACCCTAAATCCTAAACCCAAAACTATAAACCCAAAACGCTCAAACCATAAACCCTAAACCCTAAACCCTAAACCGTAAAACATAAAACCTTAAACTCTAAACCCTAAACCCCAAACCCGAAACCCTAAATCCTAAACCCTAAACCCTAACCCTATACCCTAAACCCCAAACCCAAAACTATAAACCATAAATGCTAAAACTTAAACGCTAAACCACGCTAAACCCTAAACCCTAAATCCTAAACCCTAAACACTAAACTATAAACCCTAAACCCTAAAACCTAAACCGTAAACCCTAAACCCTAAACTATAAACAATAAACCCTAAACCCTAAACCATTAGCCTAAACAGAAAACTTTAACCCGAAACCCTAAACCCTAAACCCAAAACCCCAAATGCTAAACACTAAACCCTAAACCTAAATCCTAAGCCCTAACCCTAAACCCTAAACCCCAAACCACAAACCAAAAATCCTAAACCCTAAACCATAAACCCTAAACGAAATACCCTCAACCCTAACCCTAAACCAAAAACCATAAAACCTAAACCCTCAACACCAAACCCTAGGTCCTAAAACCTAAACCCTAAACCGAAACCTAAGCCCTAACCCTAAACCCTAAACCCTAAATCCTAAACCCTAAATCGTAAACACGAAACCCTAAACCCAAAATATAAAACATAAAACCATAAACACTAAACCCTAAACCCTAAACCCTAAACCCTAGACCCTAAACCCTACACCCTAAACCCTAGACCCTAAACACTAAATAATAAACCCGAAGCCCAAACCCAAAACTCTAAACCCAAAACCCTAAACCCTAAACCCTAAACCCTAAACCCTACACCCTAAACCCTAGACCCTAAACACTAAATAATAAACCCGAAGCCCTAAACCCAAAACTCTAAACCCTAAATCCTAAATGCAAAACCCTAAACCCTAAACTAAAAACCATAAACCCTAAAACATAAAACCTAAACCCTAAACCCTAAAATGTAAACCCTAAACCCTAAGCACTAAACTCTAAACCCTAAACCCTAAACCCTAAACCCTAAACCATAAACCCTACACCCTAAACCTCAAACCCTAACCCCTAACCTTAAACCCTAAACCCTAAACCTCAAACCCTAAACCCTAAAACCTAAACCCTAAAACTTGTACCCTAAACCCTAAACCCTAGAACCGTAAACCCAAAACCCAAAACCCAAAGCCCTAAACCCTAACCCTAAACCCTAACCTTTATATCCTAAACACTAAACCCAAAACCCTAAAATGTAAACCCTAAACCTAAACGCTAAGACCTAACCCTAAACCAAAAACCCAAAACCCTAAACCCTAGATCCTAAACCCTAAACCCTAAACTCTAAACCCTAAACACTAGACCATAAACACTAAACAGAAACCCTAACCCCTAAACCCTAAACCAAAAACCCTAAACCCTAAATCTAACCCTAAACCCTAAACCGAAAACCCTAAATCCTAGACCTAAAACCCTAAACCCTAACCCTAAACACTAAACCCTAAACCCTAAACCCGAAACCAAAAACCCTAAGCCTTAACGCAAAACCCAAAACCCTAAAACCTAACACCTAAAACCTAAACCCTAAACCAAAAATCGTAAACCATAAACCTTAAACCCTAAACCCAAAACCCAAGACCCTAAACCATAGAATCCAAACACTAGGCAATAAAACTTAAACCCTAAACCTTAAACCCTAAATCGTAAACCGTAAACCGTAAACCGTAAACCGTAAACCCTGAACCCTAAATCCAAAACCCTAAACCCTGATCCCTAACCCTAACCCTAAACCCTAAATCGTAAAGCCTAAACGCTAAACCCTAAACCTTAAAAACTAAACCCTAAACAAAACCCCTAAATACAAACCCTAAACCCTAAACCCGAAACCTAAACCGTAAGCCCTAACCCTAAACCCTAAAAACTAACCCCTAAACCCTAAACCCAAAATCCCAAAGCCTAAACCCTAGACCATAAACCCTAAACCCTAAACAAAAACCCCTAAACCCTAACCCTAAACGTTAAACCTAAACACTAAAACCTAAACCCTAAACCTAAACCCTAAGCATTAACCCTAAATCGTAAACTCTAAACCCTGAACCCAAAACCCTACACCCAAAAACAAAAAACCCTAAACCGTAAACCCTAAACCCTAAACCCAGAACCTGAAACTCTAACCCTAAACCCTAAGCACTATACCCTAAACCCTAAACCCCAAACCCTAAAACCTAAACCCTAAACCTAAACGCTGAGCCCTAAACCCTAAACCAAAACCCTAAACCCTAACCCAAAACCCTAAACCCAGAACCCTAAACTGAAAACCAAAAACCCTAAACCCTAATCCTAAACCCTAAAACCTAAACCCAAAACCTTAAACCCAAACTCCTAAACTCTAAACCCTAAACCCTAAACACAACACAATAAACCCTAAACCCAAAACCCAAGACCCTAAACCATAGAATCCAAACACTAGGCAATAAAACTTAAACCCTAAACCTTAAACCCTAAATCGTAAACCGTAAACCGTAAACCGTAAACCCTGAACCCTAAATCCAAAACCCTAAACCCTAATCCCTAACCCTAACCCTAAACCCTAAATCGTAAAGCCTAAACGCTAAACCCTAAACCTTAAAAACTAAACCCTAAACAAAAACCCTAAATACAAACCCTAAACCCTAAACCCGAAACCTAAACCGTAAGCCCTAACCCTACACCCAAAACACAAAACCCTAAACCCTAAACTATAAACCCTAAAACATAAAACCTTAAACCTTAAACCCAAAACCTTAAACAGAAAACCCAAAACCTAAAAACAATGCCCTAAACCCTAAACTCTAAACCCTAAACCGTAAAACCGAAACCCTAAAGCCTAAACCCTAGACCCTAAATACTAAACAATAAATCCTAACCCCTAAACCCCAACCCTAACCCTAAGCCCTAAACCCTAAACCTAAACCCTAAGCCCTAACACTAAACCCCAAACCCTAAACCATAAACCCTAAGCCCTAAACCCTAAACCCTAAATCTTAGACCAAAAGCCCAAAACCCTAACCAGAAAACCAAAACCCTAATCCCAAAAAACTAAACCCTAAACCCTAGACCCCAAACACTAAAGAATAAACCCTATACCCTAAACTTTAAACACTAGAACCTAAACCATAGACCCTAAACTCTAAACGCTAAACCCTAAACCCTAAACCCTACACCCAACACCCAAAAACCTATCCCCTAACCCTAAACCCTAAACAAAAAACCCTAAACACTAAACTATAAACCCTAAACCCTGAAACCAAAACCTTAAACCCTCAACACTAAGCCCTTAACCCTTAACACTAAACCCTATCCCCAAACCCGAGACCCAAAACCCTAGCCCCAAAACACTAAACGATAAATCCTAATCCTAAAACCTAAACTGTAAACCCTAGACCCTAAATGCTAAACTCTAAACCTTAAACCCTAAACTATAAACCCTAAACCATAAACCCTAAACCATAAACCATAAACACTAAACCCTAGACCCCAAACCTTAAACACTAAACCCTAAAACCTAAACCCTAAACCTGAAACCCTAACCCCTAACCCTAAACCTTAAACCCTAAACCCTAAACTATAAACCCTAAACGCTCACACTTAAACCCTAAACCCCATACCCTAAACACTAAACCCTAAACTGTAAAACCTAAATCCAAAATCCTAAACCCTAAACCGTAAACCGTAAACCCTAAACCTTAAACCTTAGACCCAAAACACTAAATAATAAACCCTAAACCCTAAAGCCTAAACCCAAAACTATAAACCCTAAACCCTACAACCTAAACCCTAAACCCTCAACCCTAAACCCTAAACCCTAAACCCCAAACCCAAAACCTTAACCCTAAACCCTAAAACCTGAACCCTAAACCTAAACCATAAACCCTAACCCTAAACACTAAACCCTAAACCCTAAACCCTAAACCAAAAACCTTACAACCTAACCCTAAAAACTAAACCCTACACGAAGTCCCAAACCAAAAACCCTAAACCCTTACCCTAAACCCTAAAAACTAAACCCTAAACCCTAAACCATAAAACCCAAAACCCAAAACTTTAAACCCTCGACCCTAAACCCTTGACCCTAAACCCTAAACCCTAAACCCTAAACCCCAAACCCAAAACTCTAACCCTAAACCCTAAAACCTAAACCCTAAGCCTAAACCATAAGCCCTAACCGTAAACACTAAACCCTAAACCCTAAACCCTAAAACCTAAATCCAAATTCCTAAACTCTAAACCCTAGACCCAAAACACTAAACAATAAACCCTAAACCCTAAACCCTAAATCCTAAACCCTAAACCTTAAACCCAAAACCCAAAACTCTAAACCCAAGACCCTAAACCCTTGACCCTAAACACTACATAATAAACCCTAAACCCTAAAAACTAACCCCTAAACCCTAAACCCAAAATCCCAAACCCTAAACCCTAGACCATAAACCCTAAACCCTAAACAAAAACCCCTAAACCCTAACCCTAAACATTAAACCTAAACACTAAAACCTAAACCCTAAACCTAAACCCTAAGCATTAACCCTAAATCGTAAACTCTAAACCCTGAACCCAAAACCCTACACCCAAAAACAAAAAACCCTAAACCGTAAACCCTAAACCTAAACCCAGAACCTGAAACTCTAACCCTAAACCCTAAGCCCTATACCCTAAACCCTAAACCCCAAACCCTAAAACCTAAACCCTAAACCTAAACGCTGAGCCCTAAACCCTAAACCAAAACCCTAAACCCTAACCCAAAACCCTAAACCCAGAACCCTAAACCGAAAACCAAAAACCCTAAACCCTAATCCTAAACCCTAAAACCTAAACCCAAAACCTTAAACCCAAAATCCTAAACTCTAAACCCTAAACCCTAAACACAACACAATAAACCCTAAACCCAAAACCCTAGACCCTAGACCCTAAACCCTAAACCCTAAACCATAAACCCTAAACCCTAAAAGCTAGACCCTAACACTAAACCCAAAACCTTAAGCCCTAAACCATAAATCCCAAACCCTAAACACTAAATCCTAGACCCTAAACCCTGAACCCCAAACCCTAAACCCTAAACCCTAAACCCTAAAGCGTAAAGCCTAAAGCCTAAACCCAAAACCCTAAATACTAACCCTAAACCCTAAACCCCAAACCCTAAACCCTAAACACTAAACCCTAAACCTGAAACCTAAACCCTAAGCCCTAACCCTAAACCAAAAACACAAAACCCTAAACCCTAAACCATAAACCCTAAAACATAAAACAATAAACCTTAAACCCAGAAGCATAAATGGAAAACCCAAAACCCTAACCCGAAACACAAAGCCCTAAACCCTAAACTCTAAACCCTAAACCGTAAAACCGAAACCCTAAAGCCTAAACCCTAGACCCTAAACACTAAACAATAAACCCTAACCCCTAAACCCTAACTCTAACCCTAAACCCTAAACCCTAAACCCTAAGCCCTAACACTAAACCCAAAACCCTAAACCATAAACCCTAAGCCCTCAACCCTAAACCCTAAATCTTAAACCAAAAACACTAAACCCTAACTAGAAAACTAAAACCCTAAACCTTAAACTCAAAACTCTAAACCCTAAAATAAAAACCCTAAACCCTATATCCCAAACACTAAAGAATAAACCCTATACCCCAAACTCTAAACACTAGAACCTAAACCATAGACCCTAAACTCTAAACGCTAAACCCAACCCTAAACCCTGCACCCAACACCCAACAACCTATCCCCTAACCCTAAACCCTAAACACTAAACTATAAACCCTAAACCCTAAAACCAAAACCTTAAACCCTAAACCCTAAACCCTAAACACTAAGCCCTTAACCCTTAACTCTAAACCCTATCCCCAAACTCGAAACCCTAAACCCGAGACCCAAAACCCTAGTCCCAAAACACTTAACGATAAATCCTAATCCTAAACCCTAAACTGTAAACCCTAGACACTAAACGCTAAACTCCAAACCCTAAACCCTAAACTATAAACCCGACCATAAACCCAAACCCATAAACCATAAACCCTAAACCCTAGACCCTAAACCGTAAACACTAAACCCTAAACCCTAAACCCCAAACCCTAAACCCCAAACCCTAACCCCTAACACTAAACCTTAAACGCAAAACCCTAAACTATAAACCCTAAACGCTAACACTTAACCCTAAACCCTATACCCAATACCCTAAACACAAAACCCTTAACCGTAAAACCTAAATCCAAAATCCTAAACCCTAAACCCTAAACCCTAGACCCAAAACACTAAACAACAAACCCTAAACCCTAAACCCTAAACCCTAAACTATAAACCCTAAACCCTAAACCTAAACCCTAAACCCTAAACCCTAAACCCTAAAACCTAAAACCTAAACCGCAAACCCAAAACCCTAACCCTAAACCCTAAAACCTAAACCCTAAACCTAAACTATAAACCCTAACCCTAAACACTAAACCGTAAACCCTAAACCCTAAACCAAAAACCCTAAAAACTAACCTCAAAAACTAAACCCTAAACCCTAAGCCCCAAACCAAAAACCCTAAACCCTTACCCTAAACCCTAAACCCTAAACCCTAATCCATAAAACCCAAAACCCAAAACCCAAAACCCTAGACCATAAACCCTTGACCCAAAACCCTAAACCCTAAAACCTAAACCCTAAACCTAAACCATAAGCCCTAACCCAAAACACTAAACCCTAAACCCTAAACCCTAAAACCTAAATCCAAACTCCTAAACCCTAAACCCTATACCTAAAACACTAAACAATAAACCCTAAACCCTAAACTATAAACCCTAAACCCTAAAACCTAAACCCTAAACCTTAAACCCTAAACCCTAAACCCTAAACCCCAAACAAAAACTCTAACCTTAAACCCTAAACCTAAACCATGAGCCCTAACCCTAAACACTAAACCCTAAACCCTAAATCCTAAACAAAAAAGCCTTAACCCTAACCCTAAACTCTAAAAACCAAAGCCTAAATCCTAAACCCTAAACCTTCAACCCAAAACCCAAAACTCTAAACCCAAGACCCTAAACCCTTGACCCTAAACACTGCATAATAAACCCTAAACCCTAAAAACTAACCCCTAATCCATAAACCCAAAAAGCTAAACCCTAACCCTAAAACCAAACCTTAAACCCTAAACCCTAAATCCCAAACCCTAAACCCTAAACCCTAGACCATAAACCCTAAACACTTAACCCTAAACCATAAACCCTAAACCCTAAAGTCTAAATCCTAAACTGAAACCCCTAAACCCTAACCCTAAACGCAAAACCTATACCCTAAAACCTAAACCCTAAACCTAAACCCTAAGCTTTAACCCTAAATCCTAAACGCTAAACCCTAAACCCTAAACCGTACCCCCAAAAACATAGAACCCTAAACCGTAAACCCTAAACCCTAAACCAAAAACCCTAAACCCTAACCCTAAACACTAACCCGTAAACACTAAACTCTAATCCCCAAACCCTAAAACCTAAACCCTAAACCTTAAACCCAAGGCCCTAAACACTAAACAATAAACCCCAAACCCTAACCCTAGACCCTAAACCCTAAACTATGAACCCAAAACCCTAATGCATAAACCCAAAACACTAAACCCTAATCTCAAAACCCTAAACCTAGACCCTAAACCCAAGATCGTAAACACAAAACAATAAACCTTAAGCCCTAAACACTAAACTCTAAACCCTAAACCCTAAACCATAAACCCTAAACTAAAAACCTGACACCCTAATCCCCAAACCCTAAACCCTAAACCCTAAACCCCAAACCCTAAACCCAAGACCCCAAACTCTAAATGCTAAACCCTAAACCCTAAAAGCTACACACAAAACCAAAAATCCTAACCCCTAACCCCAAACCCTAAACCCCAAACTATAAACCCTAAACGCTAAAACCTAAAACCTAAACCCTAGACCCTAAACCCCAAACCCTAAATTCTAAACCCTATACCCTAAAACATAAATCCTAAACCCTAAACCCGAAACCCTAAACCCTAGACCCAAAACACTAAACAATAAACCCTAAACCGTAAACCATAAACCCTAAAACATAAAACCCTAAACCCTAAACCATAAACCCTAAATCCTAAAGCCTAACCCTAAATACTAAACCCTAAACCCTAGACACTAAACCCTAAACCCTAAACCCTATCCCGAAACTCAGAACCCTAAACCCCAAACCCTAAATCCAAAACCCTAAAACCTAAAGCGTAAACCTTAAACACAAAAACAAAAAACCTAAACCCTAAATGCTAAACCCTAAATCAAAAACTCTAAATGCTAACCCTAATACCTAAAACCAAAATCGTAAACCAAAAACCTTAGACCATAAACACAAAACAATAAACCATAAACCCAAAACCCTAACCCCAAAGCGAAAACCCTAGACCCTAAACTATAAACCCTAAATGCTAAAACCTAAATCCTAAACCCTAAACCACAAACGCTAGACCCTAAACACTAAATAATAAACCCTAAGCCCTAAACCCTAAACTCTAAACCATAAACCATAAATGCTAAACCCTAAACCTTAAACCATAAACCCTAAACTATAAACCCTAAACCCTAAACACTAAACCCTAGACCCTAAAAACTAAATGCTAAACCTTAAACCCTAAACCCTAAACCCTAAACCCTATACCCTAAATCCAAAACCCTAACCCCAAACCCCAAACCATAAACCCTAAACTATAAATCCAAAATCCTAAAACCAAAACCCTAAACCCCAGGCTGAATACCCTAGACCCTAAACCCTAAACCCTAAACCCTAAACCCTAAATGCTAAACCCTAAACCCTAAAACCGAAAAGCTAAACCTAAATCCTAAACTTGAACCCTAAAAACTAAATCCTCAACCCTAAACCCTAAACCTTAAACCCTAGACCCTAAATACTAAACAATAAACCCTAAAACCTAAAACCTAAACCCTAAACCCTAAAGTATAAACCTTAAACCCTAAAACCAAAACCTTAAACCCTAAACCCTAAACCCTAAACCTTAAACACTAAACCCTAAACCCTAAACCCAAAACTCTAATCCAAAACCCTAAACCCTAAACCATAAACGCTAAACCCTGAACCCGAAAACCTAAACCCTAAACCTAAACCCTAAGCCCTAACCCTAAACCCTAAACCCCAAACAATAAACCATAAACCCTAAACCAAAAACCCTAAACCCTAATCCTAACCCTAAACCCTAAACCCTAACCCTAAACCCTAAACACTAAACCAAAAACCCTAAGCCCTAATCCTAAACTCTAAAACCTAAACCCCAAACCCTCAATCCTAAACCTTAAACCCAAAACGCAAAACCCTAGACCCTAAAGCCTAAACACTAGACCCTAAACACGAAACAATAAACCCTAAACCCTAAACCCTAAAGCGTAACCCTAAACCATAAAATTAACCGTAAACCTTAAACTATAAAAGGTAAACCCAAACCCTAAACCCGAAAGCTTAAACCCTAAACCCTAAACCCTAAACCCCAAACCCTAAACCCTAAACCCTAAACCCTAGACCATAAAACAAAAACCCTAAACCCTAAACCCTAAACTATAAACCCTAAACCCTAGACCCTAAACACTAAACAATAAACCCTAAACCCCAAACCCTAAATCTTAAATCCTAAACGCGAAACCCTAAACCCCAAACCCTAAACCCTAAACTCTAAAACGTAAAACCTAAACCCTAGACCCTAAACCCTAGAATCTAAACACTAAACAATAAACCCTAAACCCTAAACCCTAAACTCTAAACCCAAATACCAAAACCCTAAACCCTAACACCAAAGCCCTAAACCCTAAACCCTAGACCCCAAGCCTTAACCCCTAAACTCTAAACCTTAAAACTTAAACGCTAAACCCTAAACCCTAAATGCTAGACCATATACCGTGAACTCTATACACTAAACACAAAAATCGTAAACCATAAACTGTAAATCGTAAACCTTAAACCTTAAACCCAAAACTTAAAACCCAAAAAACAAAACATTGAATCATAACCCCGAACCAACTCAAAAATCGGAAACCAATCGTTCCATTGGCTCATAAATTTTCTCCTGCCTAAAAAAAATAAATCACCCAAATCGGAGTCCAAACGAAGAAGTTATGCCCCCTTCATTTTCCTATAATCTTTAAAGCTTAACAGAACCTAAACCCTAAACCCTAAACGCCAAAGCCAAACCCTAAACCCTAGACCCGAAACCCAAAACATTAAGCCCCAAATGCTAAACCAGAACCCTAAACTCGAAACCTTAAAACCAAAGCCCAAAATCCAAAACCCCAAACTCCAAACCTAAAAACATAAAACCATAAACCCTAAATCCTAAAACATAAAACCCTAAACCCTAAACACTAAACCCTAAACCCTAAACCCTAAACCAAAAACCCTAAACCCAAACCTTAAACGCAAAACCCTAAACCCTATACGCTAAACGCCAAACACTAAAACCTAAATCCTAAACCCTAAACGCTAAACCCTACACTCTAGACCCTAAATACTAAACAATAAATCCCAAACCCTAAAGCCTAAACCCTAAACTATAAACCCTAAACCCTAAAACCTAAACCATAATCCCTAAACCCAAAACCTTAAACCCTAAACCCTAAATCGTAAACCCAAGACCCGAAACCCAATACCCTAAACACTAAACAATAAACTCTAAACCCTAGACTCTAAACCCTAAACCCTAAACCCTAATCTCTAAACCAAAAACCCTAAACCGAAACTCTAAACCCTAAACCTTAAACCCTAAAAACAAAATCTTAAACCCTAAACCCCAAACCCTAAACCCTAGACCAAAACACTAAACAATAAACCCTAAACCCTAAACCCTAAACACTAAACCCTAAACCTTAAAACCTAAACACTAAACCGTAAACCCTAAACCCTAAACCCTAAACCCTAAACCCTAAATTCTAAACCCAAAACCCTAAAACCGAAACCATAAACCCTATACCCCAAACACTAAACAATAAACCCTAACCCCTAAACCCAAACCCTAAACCCTAAACCCAAAACCATAAACCCGAAACCCTAAAACGTAAACCCTGAACCCAAAATCGAAAACCCTAAACCCTAAACCCTAAACCCTAGACCCTAAACACAAAATAATAAACTCTAAACCCTAAACCCTAAATGCAAAACCCTAAACCCTAAACCCTAACGTATAAAGCATAACTACTAAACCATAAACCCTAAAACCTAAACCATAAAACCTAAACAGTAAACCCTAAACCATAAAACATACACCCTAAGACCAAAACCCTAACCCCTAACCCCTAACCCTAAACTCTAAACCCTTAACCCTACACTATAAACCCTAAACGCTAAAACTTAAACACTAAACAATACACCCAAAACCCTAGACCGCAAACCCTAACCCTAAACCCTAAACGCTAAACCCTAAAACCTAAATCCTAAACCACAAACCCTAAACTATAAACCCTAAACCCTAAACACTAAAACCTAAACCCTAAACCCTAAACCCTAAACACTAAACCTTAAACCCGAAACCCTAAACCCCAAATGCTAAACCCTAAACCCTAAAACCTAAACCCTAAACCAAAATCCTAAGCCTTAACCTCAAACCCTAAACCCTAAACCCTAAACACTAAACCAAAAAACCGAAACCCAAACTTTAAACCCTAACCCTAAACCCTAAACCCAAAACGAAAAACCCTAAACCCTAACCCAAAACCATAAACCATAAAACCTAAACCCTAAACGCCAAACCCTAGATCCTAAAACCTAAACCCTAAACCTAAACCAAAGCCCTAACCCTAAACCTTAAATCCTAAACCTAAAACCCTAAACCCAAAACCCTAAAACCTTAAACCCTAAACCTAAAACCCTAAACCCTAAACCATAACCCTATACCCTAAACCCTAAACCCAAAACTATAAACCTTAAATGCTAAAACTTAAACCCTAAACCCTAAATCACGCTAAACCCTAAACCCTAAACTATAAACCCTAAACCCTAAAACCTAAACCATAAACCCTAAACTATAAACAATAAACCCTAAAACTTAAACCCTAAACCTTAAAAATTAAACCCTAAACCCTAAACCCTAAAACTTAAACCCTAAACCCTAAAAATTAAACCCTAAACCCCAAATGTTAAACCCTAAACCCTAAAACCTAAACCCTAAACCTAAATCCTAAGCCCTAACCCTAAACCCTAAACCCCAAACCATAAACCAAAACCCTAAACCCTAAACGAAATACCATACACCCTAACCCTAAAAAAAAACCATAAAACCTAAACCCTCAACTCCAAACCCTAGATCCTAAAACCTAAACCCAAAACCGAAACCTAAGCCCTAACCCTAAACACTAAACCCAAAACCCTAAATCGTAAACACAAAACCCTAAACCCAAAACCCTAAAACATAAAACCATAAACACTAAACCCTAAACCCTAAACCCCAAACTCTAAACCCTAGACCCCAAACCCTATACTATAAACCCTAGACCCTAAACACTAAATAATAAACCCGAAGCCCTAAACCCTAAACTCTAAACCCTAAACCCTAAATGCAAAACCCTAAACCCTAAACTAAAAACCATAAATCCTAAACCTTAAACCCTTAAATGTAAACCCTAAACCCTAAACCCAAAACATTAAACTCTAAACCCTAAACCCTAAACCATAAACCCTACACCCTAAACCCACAACCCAAACCCCTAACCTTAAACCCTAAATCCTAAACCTCAAACCCTAAACCATACACCCTAAACCCTGAACCCTAATTCTAAAACCTTAAACCCTAAACCCAAACCCATAAACCCTAAACCCTAAACCAAAAACCCTAAACCCTAACCCTAAACCCTAAACTGTAAAACCTAAACGCTAAACCCTAAAGCTTAAAAAATAATCCCTAAGAAAAAACCCTAAGCCCTGACCCTAAACACTAAACCCTAAACCAAAAACCAAAAACCCTAAACCCAAAACCCTATACCCTAAACCCGAAACCCCAAACCAAAAACCCTAAACCCTAAACCCCAAACGAAAAACCCAAAACCCTAACTCGAAATAAAAAACCCTAAACCCTAAACCTTAGGCACTAAACCCTAGACCCTAAACACTAGACAATAAACCCTAAACACTAAACCCTAAACTCTAAACCCTAAACCCAAACCCTAAACCCTAAAACCTAAACCCTAAACCGTAAACCCCAAACATTAAACCCTAAATCCTAAACCCTAAACACTAGACCCTAAATACTAGACCCTAAACCCTAAACAATAAACCCTAAACCCTAAGCCCTAAAACCTGTACCCTAAACCTTAAACCTTAAACGCTAAACCCTAAACCCTAAACCCTAAACCCTAAACCCTAAACACTAAACTCTAAACCCCAAACCTTAACCCTAAACCCTAAAACATAAACCCAAAACCTTAAACTCTAAACCCTAAACCCTAAACCCTCGGCCCTAAACCCTAAGAATCGTAAACCAAAAACCCTAAACCCCAACCCTAAACCCTAAACCCAAAAAAAAAAACCCTAAACCATAGAACCAAACCCCTAAACCCTAAACCCTAAACCCTAGACCATAAACACTAAACAGTAAACCCTAAACCCTAAACCCTAACCCAAAAACCCTAAACCCTAAACCCTAAACCAAAAACCCTAAACCCTAACCCTAAACACTAAACCCTAAACCCTAAACCCTAACCCTAAACCCTAAACCCAAAAAAAAAAACCCTAAACCATAGAACCAAAACCCTAAAACCTAAACCCTAAACCCTAGACCATAAACACTAAACAGAAAACCCTAAACCCTAACCCAAAACCCCTAAACCCTAAACCTAAACCATAAACCCTAAACCCTAAACCCTAAACCCTAAACCTTAAACCCAAAGCCTTAACCCTAAACCCTCAACCCCAAAACCTAAAACCTAAACGTTAGACCAAAAGCCATAAACCCAAAACTTTAAACCCTAAACCCTAAACCCTAGACCCTAAACCCTAGAACCTAAACACTAAACAATAAACCATAAACCCTAAACGTTAAACCGTAAATCGTAAAACGTAAATTGTAAACCGTAAACCTTGAACCCTAAATCCAAAACCCAAAACTCTAAACCCTAATCCCTAAACCCTAAACAATAAACCAAAAACCCTAAATACTCACCCCAATCCCCAAACCGTAAAGCCTAAACGCTAAACCCTAAACCTTAAAAACAAAACCCTAAGCCCTGACCCTAAACCCTAAACCCTAAACCCTAAACCAAAAAGCCTAAACCCTAACTCTAAACCCTAAACCCTATACCCTAAACACTAAACCCTAAACCATAACCCTAAACACTAAACCCCAAACCCTAACCCTAAACACTAAACCATAAACCCCAAACCCTAAACCCTAGGCCCTAAACCCTTGACCCTAAACACTAAACAATAAACCCTAAACTTTAAACCCTGAACCCAAACCCTAAACCGTAAAACCTAAACCCTAAACCCTAAACCTTAATTCCTAACCCCTAAACCCTAAACCATAGACCCTAAATCCTAGACCCTAAGCACTAAAGAACAAACCCTAAACCCTAAACCTTAAACCCTAAACCCAAATCTCTAAACCCTAAACCCTAAACCCTAAAACCTAGAACCTAAACACTAAACAATAAATCCTAATCCCTAAACCCTAAACTCTAAACCCTAAACCATAACCCTAAACCCTAAAACCTAAACCCCAAAACTTGTACCCTAAACCCTAAACCCTAAACCCTGGGCCCTAAACCCTAGAATTGTAAACCCAAAAACAAAAACCCTAAACCCTAAGCCCTAAACCCAAACCCTAAAACCTATCCCCTAAACCATAACCCCTAAACCCTAAACGCTAAACCCCAAACCCTAAAATGTAAACCCTAAACCTAAACCCTAAGACCTAACCCTAAACCCAAAACCCTAAACCCTAAACCCTAAACCCTAAACCCTAAACCCTAAACAAAAAACCCTAAACCCTAAATCTAACCCTAAACCCTAAACCGTAAACCCTAAATCCTAGACCTAAAATCCTAAACCCTAACCCTAACCCTAAACACTAAACCCTAAACCCGAAACCCTAAACCCTAAACCCGAAACCAAAAACCCAAAGACTTAACCCAAAACCCAAAACCGTAAAACCTAAAACCTAAACCCCAAACCCAAAATCGTAAACCCTAAACCTTAAACCCTAAACCCTAAACCCGAAACCCTAGACCCTAAACCATACAACCTAAACACTAAGTAATAAAAGTTAAACCCTAAACCTTAAACCCTAAACCATAAACCGTAAACCCTAAACCCTAAACCCTAAATCCAAAACCCTAAACCCTAATCCCTAACCCTAACCCCAAACCCTGAACCATAAAGCCTAAACGCTAAACCCTAAACCTAAAAAACTAAAACCTAAACAAAAACCCTAAGCTCTGACTCTAAACCCTAAACAGTAAACCCTAAACCCTAAATCCTAAACCAAAAACCCTAAACCCTAACCCTAAACCCTAAACTCTAAACCCAAATTCCTAAACCAAAAACCCTAAACCCTAACCCTAAACTTTAAACCCTAAACCCTAAACCCTAAACCCTAGGCCCTAAAATCTAAACCCTAAACACCAAACAATAAACCTCAAACCCTAAACCCAAAACCCTAGACCCTAAACCCTAGAACCTAAACACTAAACAATAAACCCTAACCCCTAAACCTTAACACCTAAACCTTAAACCGTAAACCCAAAACCCTAAACCCTGAACTCTAAAACTAAAACCCGAAACCCAAAACCCAAAACCAAAAACCCTAAACCCTAACCCTAAACCCTAAATAGTAAAGCCTAACCACTAAACCCTAAACCTTAAAAACTAAACCCTAAACAAAAACCCTAAGCGCTGACTCTAAACCCTAAACCCTAAATCGTAAACTCTAAACCCCAAACCCTAAACCCTAAAAAAACACGCTAAACCCAAAACCCTAAAACCTAAACCAAGAACCCCAAACCCAAACCCTAAGCACTAAACCCTAAACCATAAACGCTAAACCCTAGGTCCTAAACCCTAGACCCTAAACACCAAACAATAAACCCTAAACCCTAAACCCTAAACCCGAAACCCTATACCCTAAACCCTAGAACCTAAACACTAACTACTAAACCCTAAACCCTAAACCTTAAACCCTAAACCCTAAACCATAAACTCTAAACCCTAAACCTTGAACTCTAAATCCAAAACCCTAAACCCTAAACCCTAAACCCTAAACCAAAAACCCTAAACCAAAAACCCTAAACCCTAAACCCTAAACCCTAAACCCTAAACAAAAAACCCTAAACCCTCGACCCTAACCCCTAAACCCTAAACCCTAAACCCTAGTCCATAAACACTAAACAAAAAACCCTAAACCCTAAACCCCAAACCAAAAACCCTAAACCCTAAATCTTAGACCAAAAACCCTAAATCCTAACCCTAAACACTAAACCCTAAAACCTAAACCCTAAACCCTAAACAAAAAACCCTAAGCCTTAACCCTAAACCGTAAAACCTAAAACCTAAACCCTAAACCCAAAATCGTAAACCCTAAACCTTAAATTCTAAAAACCTAAACCCGAAATCCCAGACCCTAAATTATAAAACCTAAACACTAAGCAATAAACCCAAAACCCTAAACCTTAAACCGTAAATTGTAAACCGTAAACTGTAAAACCTAAACCCTAAACCCTGAACCCTAAATCCAAAACCCTAAACCCTAAACCCTAAACCCTAAACTAAAAACCAACAATCCTAACCCTAAACCGTAAAGCCTAAACACTAAACGCTAAACCTTTAAAACCAAACCTTAAACAAAAAATCTAAGCCCTGACCCTAAACCCCAAACACTAAACCTTAAACCCTAAACCCTAAACACCAAAAACCCTAAACCCTAACCCTAAACCCTAAACCCTAAACCCTAAACTCTAAACCCTAAACCCTAAACCCTAAACCTTAAACCCTAGACCTTAAACACCAAAAAATAAACCCAAAACCTAAGACCCTAAAACCTAGAACCTAAACACTAAACACTAAACAATAAACCCTAAACCCTAAACCTTAAACCCTAAACCCTAAACCCTAAACCCTAAACCATAAACCGTAAACCCTGAACTCTACACCTAAAACCCTAAACCCTAATACCTAAACCCCAAACCCTAAAACAAAAACACTAAACCCTAAACCTAAACCCCAAACCGTAAAGCCTAAACGCTAAACCCTAAACCTTAAAAACGATACCCTAAACAAAAACCCTAAGCCCTGACCCTAAATCCTAAACCCTAAACCCTAAACAAAAACCTCTAAACCCTAAACCCCAAAATCGAAACCCTAAACCCTAAACCAAAAACCGTAAACACTAACCTTAAGCACTAAACCCTAAACCATAAACCCTAAACCCTAGGCCCTAAACCCTAGACCCTATACACGAAACAATAAACCCTAAACCCTAAACCAGAAACCCTATACCCTACACCCTAGAACCTAAACACTAAACACTAAACCCTAAACCCTAAACCCTAAACTTTAAAACGAAAACCCTAAACCATAAACTCTAAACCCTAAACCTTGAACCCTAAATCCAAAACCCTAAAACCTAAACCCTAATCCCTAAACCCAAAAACCTAAACCAAAAACCCTAAACACTAATCCTAAACCGTAAATCGTAAAGCCTAAATGCCAAACCCTAAGCCTTAAAAAATAAACCCTAAACAAAATCCCTAAGGCCTAACCCTAAACTCTAAACCCCAAACCCTAAACCCTAAACCCTAAACCAAAAACCCTAAACCCTAACCCTAAACCCTACACCCTATACCCTAAACCCTAACCCTAAAGCAAAAACCATAAACCCAAACCCTAAACACTAAACCCTTGGCCCTAAACCCTAGACCCTAAACACTAAACAATAAACCCTAAAGCCTAAACCCTAAATTCTAAACCCTAAACCCAAACCCTGAACCATAAAACCTAAACCCTAAACCCTAAACCCTAAACCATAAACCTTAAACTCTAAACCCTAAACCCTAAACCCTAAACCCTAAACCCTAAACCCTAAACTCTAAACCCTAAACCTTAACCCTAAACCCTAAAACCTAAACCTTAAAACCTGTACCCTAAACCCTAAACCTTAAACGCTAAACCCTAAACCCTAAACCCTCGGCCCTAAACCACAGAATCGTAAACCCTAAACCCTAACCCCTAAACCCTAAATTCTAAACCCCAACCCTAAAATGTAAACCCAAAACCTAAACCCTACGTCGTAACTCGAAACCCTAAACCCTAAAAAAAAAACACTAATGCCTAGACCGTAAACTCTAAACCCTAAACCCTAAACCCTAGACCATAAACATTAAATAGTAAACCGTAAACCCTAAACCCTAAACCTTAAACCCTAAACCAAAAACCCTAAACCCTAAACCCTAAACCCTAAACCAAAACCCTAAACTCTAACCCTAGACACTAAACCCTAAACCCTAAACCCTAAACCCTAAACCAAAAACCCTAAGCCTTAACCTTAAACCCTAAACCCTAAACACTGAAACCTAAAACCTAAACCCTAAACCCAAAACTATAAACTCTAAACCTTAAACCCTAAACCCTAAACCTAAAACCCTGGACCCTAAACCATAGAACCTAAACACAAAGCAATAAACCCTAAACCCTAAACCTTAAACCGTAAACCGTAAACCATAAACCATAAACCATAAACCCTAAACCCTAAACCCCGAACCCTAAATCCAAAACCCAAAACCCTACACCCTAATCCCTAAACCCCAAACCCCAAACCAAAAACCCATAACCCTAACCCTAAACCCTAAACCGTAAAGCCTAAACGCTAAACCCTAAACCTTAAAAACTAAACCCTAAAAAAAACCCCAAGCCCTAACTCTAAACCCTAAACCCTAACCCAAAAACCCTACACCCTAACCCGAAACCCTAAACCCTAAACCCTAAACCCTAAACCATAAACCAAAAACCCTAAACCCTAACCTTAAAAACTAAACACGAAACCCAAAACCCTAAACCCTAGACCCTAGGCCTAAAACCCTAGACCCAAAACACCAAACAATAAACCCTAAACCCTAAACCCTAGACCCTAAACCCTAGAACCTAAACACTAAACAATAAACCCTAAACCCTAAACCTTAAGCCCTGAACCCTAAACCGCAAATCGTAAACCTTAAACCCTGAACTCTAAAACTAATACCCTAAACCCTAATACCTGAACCCCATGCCCTAAACAAAAAACCCTAAACCCTAGCCCTAAACCTTAAACCGTAAAGCCTAAACGCTAAACCCTAAACCTTAAAAACTAAACTCTAAACAAAAACCCTAAGCCCCGACCCTAAACCCTAAACCCGAAACCATAAACCCTAAACAAAAAACCCTAAACCCTAACCCTAATCCCTAAACCCTAAACCCTAACCCTAAGCACTAAACCCTAAACCCTAAACCCTAGGCCCCAAACCCTAGACCCTAAACACAAAACAATAAACCCTAAACCCGACACCCTACGCCCAAAACCTTAGAACCTAAACACTAAACACTAAACCCTAAACCCTAAAGCTTAAACCCTAAACCGTAAACTCTAAACCCTAAACCCTGAACCCTAAATCCAAAACCCTAAACCCTAAACCCTAAACCCTAATCCCCAAACCCTAAACCCTAAACCAAAAACCCTAAACCCTAAACCTTAAACCCTAAACCGTAAACTCTAAACCCTAAACCCTAAACCCTAAATCCAAAACCCTAAACCCTAAACCCTAAATCCTAAACCCTAAACCCTAAACCCTAAACCCTAAACCAAAAACCCTAAACCCTAACCCTACATCGTAAATCGTAAAGCCTAAACGATAAACCCTAAACCATGAAAACTAAACCCAAAAAAAAACCCAAAGCCCTGACTTTAAACCCTAAACCCTAAACCTTAAACCCTAAATCAAAAACCCTAAACCCTAACCCTAAACCCTAAACCCTAAACCCTAAACCCTAACCCTAAACACTAAACACTAAACCCTAAACCCAAAACCCTAAACCCTAGGCCCTAAACCCTAGACCATAAACACCAAATAGTAAACCCTAAACCCAAAAGCCAAAACCCTAGACCCTAAACCCTAAACCCTAGAACCTAAACACAAAACAATAAACCCTAAACCCTAAACCATAAACCTTAAACCCTAAATCCTATATCCAAAACCCTAAAGCCTAAACCCTAAACCCTAAACACTAAACCAAAAACTCTAAACCCTAACCCCAAACCCTAAATACTAAAGCCTAAACGCTAAACCCCAAACTCTAAAACCTAAACCCTAACCAAAAACGCTAAGCCCTAACCCTAAACCCTAAACCAAAAACCCTAAACCCTAACCCTAAACCCTAAACCCTAAACCCTAAACCCTAAACCAAAAGCCCTAAACCCTAACCCTAAACCCTAAACCGTAAACCCTAAACCCTAGGCCCTAAACCCTAGACCCTAAACACTAAACAATAAACCCTAAACCCTAAACCCTAAACCCTAAACGCTAAACCCGAAACCCTATACCCTAAACCCTAGAACCTAAACACTAAACACTAAACCCTAAACCCTAAAGCTTAAACCCAAAACCCTAAACCGTAAACTCTAAATCATAAAACCTGAACCCTAAATCCAAAACCCTAAACCCTAAACCCAAATCCCTAAACCCTAAACCTTAAACCAAAAACCCTAACCCTACACTGTAAACCGTAAAGCCTAAACACTAAATTCAAAACCTTAAAAACTAAACCCTAAACCAAAACCCTAAGCCCTGACCCTAAACCCTAAACCCAAAACCCTAAACCAAAAAACCCTAAACCCTAACCCTAAACCCTACACCCTATACCCTAAACCCTAAACCATAAACGCTAACCCTAAACACTAAACCCTAAACCCTAAACCCTTGGCCCTAAACCCTAGACCCAAAACATTAAACAATAAACCCTAAACCATGAAACCTAAACTCTAAACCCTAAACCCAAACCCTAAACCATAAAATTGAAACCCTAAACCCTAAACCCAAAACCTTAAATCCTAAACCCTGAACCCTAAACCCTTGACGCTAAATCCTAGACCCTAAACACTAAACAATAAACCCTAAACCCTCAACCTTAAACCCTAAGCTCTAAACCCTAAACAATAAACCCTACACCCAAAAACCTAGACCCAAAACAGTAAATAATAAACCTTAATCCTAAACCCTAAACTCTAAATCCTAAACCTAATCCGTAAACCCTAAAACTTAAACCCTAAGACCTGTACGCTAAACCCTCAACCTTAAACGCTATACCCTAAACCTTAAACACTAGGCCCTAAACACTAAAACCATAAATCGAAAATCCTAAACCCAAAACCACAAACCCTAAACCCTAAACCCTAAACCCTAACCCTAAACCCTAACCCCTAAACCCTAAACGCTAGACCCCAAACCCTAAAATGTCAACCCTAAACCAACACCCTAAGCCCTAACCCTAAACACTAACCCTAAACCCTAAACAAAAAACCCTAAACGCTAGACACTAAACCGTAAACCCTAAACCCTACACCATAAACACTAAACAATGAACCCTAAACCCCAAACCCTAAATGCTAAAACAAAAACCCTAAACCCCAAAGATAAACCCTAAACCTTAAACCAAAATACCTAAACCCTAACCCTAAACACTAAACCCTAAACCCTAAACCCTAAACCAAAAACCCTAAGCCTTAATTCTAAACACCAAACCCTAAAACCTAAAACCTAAACCCTAAACCCTAAACCCTAAACCTTAAACCCTAAACCCTAAACAAAAAACCCAAAACCCTAAACCCTAGAACCTAAACACTAAACAATAAACCCTAAACCCTAAACCTTAAACCCTAAACCCTAAACCGTAAAACTTAAACCCTAAACCCTGAACTTTAAATCCAAAACCCTAAACCCTAAACCCTAATCCCTAAACCAAAAACCATAAAACCTAACCCCAAACCCTAAACTAGAAAGCCAAAACGCTAAACCCTAAACCTTAAAAACTAAACCATAAACAAAAACCCTAAGCCCTGACCCTAAACCCTAAACCAAAAACCCAAAACCCTAACCCAAAACCCTAAACCCTAAACCCTATACCCTAAACCCTAAACCTCAAACAAAAAACCCTAAACCCTAACCCTAAACACTAAACCCTAAACCCTAAACCCTAGGCCCTAAACCCGAGACCCTAAACACTAAACAATAAACCCTAAACCCTAAACCCTAAACTCTAAACCCTAAACCCAAATGCCAAACCCAAAAACCTAAATCCTAAACCCTAAACCCTAAACCCTAAACCTTAAACCCTAAACCCTAAAGCCTAGACCCTAAATCCTAGACCCTAAGCACTAAACAATATACCCTAAACCCTAAACCTTAAACCCTAAACCCTAAGCACTTAAACCCTAAACCCTAAAACCTAAACCCTAAACCCTAAGATCTCGACCCTAAACACTAAACAATAAACCCTAATCCCTAAACCCTAAACTCTAAACCCTAAACCTTAACCCTAAACCCTAAAACCTGTACCTGAAACCCTAAACCCTAAACCATGGGCCCTAAACCTTAGAACCGTAAACCCAAAACCCTAAACCCTAAACCCTAACCCTAAACCCTAACCCCTAAACCCTAAACGCTAAACCCCAAACCCTAAAATGTAACCCCTAAACCAAAACCCTAAGCCTTAACCCTAAACCCTAACCCTAAACACTAAACCCTAAACCCTAAACCCTAAACAAAAAAACCCTAAGCCTTAACCCTAAACCCTAAACCCTAAAACCAAAAATCGTAAACCTTAAACTCTAAACCCTAAACCCGAAACCCTGGACACTAAACTCTAGAACCTAATCGCAAAATAATAAACCCTAAACCCTAAACCTTAAACCCTAAACCCTAAACCCTAAACCCTAAATCCCCAACCCTAAACCCTAAACCCTAAACCCTAATCCCTAAACCCTAAACCCTAAACCAAAAACCCTAAACCCTAAACCGTAAAGCCCAAATGCTAAACCCTAAACCTTAAAAACTAAACCCTAAACAAAAAACCTAAGCCTTGACCCTAAACCCTAAACCCTAAACCCCAAACCAAAAACACTAAACCCTAACCCTAAACCCTAAACCCTAAACCCTAAACCAAAAACCCTAAACCAAAAACCCTAAACCTTAAACCCTAACACTAAACACTAAACCCTAAACCCTAAACCCTAGGCCCTAAACCCTAGACCCTGAACACTAAACAATAAACCCTAAACCCTAAACCCTAAACCCAAACCCTAAACCCTAAAACCTAAACCCTAAACCCGAAAAGCTAGACCCCAACCCTAAACCCGAAACCATAAACTGTAAACCCTAAATCCGAAACCCTAAACCCTGAACCCTAAACCCTAAGTTCTAAACCTTAAACCCTAAACCACAAACCCTAAACCCTCAACCATAACCCCTAAACCCAAAATGCTAACCCTAAAGCCTAAACCCTAAACCCGAAACCATAAACCCTAAACCAAAAACCCTAAAGCCTAACCCTAAACTGTAAACCCTAAACCCTGAACCTTAAACCCTAGACCCTAAATACTGAACAATTGTTGGAATTGGTGTGATCCCAAGAGGGGGGGTGAATTGGGTTTTAAAAACTTTTTGACTAATTTAAACAATTTGCCGATTCATTACAGTATCATATCCCATTCAACATGTAGACGTGTATGTAAAGCGAGTTTAACAATAAAAGCAAACATACACATGTGCAGTATCTTATTTAAATCAAATGTGTGCATGAGAATAATTTCGACATTAAATAAACATTCATAAACATGCTGAAATTAAAGTGCAAGAATTTAAATAAAATGGAAAGAGCGACACCAAATTTGTTATCGAGGTTCGGCCAAACCAGCCTACATCCCCGCCTTGGGCTTACCCCCAAGGATTCCACTATACCTGCTCACTTAACCGGGCGGAGCAAAAGCCTTTTACATCCTCTCCTTACAGGGCTATGAAAACCGCAGCTCAATTACTGGGCTGAGCCAAACTAGTCTCATTTGTGGGGCTGAGACTCCCAAGTTCAATTAACGGGCTAAACCGAATCGGTCTCATTTACGGGGCTCAGACTCCCCAGTTCAATTAACGGACTGAACCCAACCATTACAATAAAATCATTTTGTACATAAAATATGCTTCTGAAATACAAGCAGAGATGTACAACATTAAAATCTAATATGCATTCTCATATGATTTTGAAATGAAGCTCATGTAGAGTATGAGTTTTCTCTCAAAATATTTTTCAAGTAAAACTTGAGAGTTTGAAAAATGATTTTCTTTTCTAAAATGATTGACCTTTATAAAATAGAAGGAGAAGCCTCTCAAGAAAGTATATATTAAATTGATATATGCTCAAGGCTCCCTCTTGTATAACCCAAAGAAATTCTCCAACAAATGTATTTCAAGATAAGAGTAGGACAATATTAGGGTTTTCTTCAAAATGATTGACCTTAGTAAAATTAATCCCAAGAAGGCATTCAAGCAAAATATAGGAGCGAGAATATTAGCCCAAGCCTTCAAGACATTTTTCACAATAAATTTCTCCAAAAAATATTTTTCCAATTAAAAGAATATGTAAGAAATTTAATCTTTGAAAAACATGAAAAATAGAAAGGCCTTCAAGCAATATACATATGAAGAATGTTATATGCTCAAGCCTATTCAAATATAACCCCAAAAATATTTCCCCAAAAATGGTTTTCAAAAGAAGAGAATGGGAGACATTTTAATCTTTGAAAATATATCACAAATGAAGGAAGAAGGCCATCAAGCAATATATATGTATATGATATATGCTTATGCCTTTTCATATAAAACCCCCAAAAATATTTTCTCCCAAAATGATTTTCAAATAAAAGAAGAGTAGGAGAAAAATGAGAATTTAAAGAACAAATGGGGTATAGAAGTGTGGGAGAATCAAAGAATGCTAAAATAATTTAACAAAGGGATTCTCCAACCATTTTCAAGTGTTTTCGGGTTGTATTTATAGGCAAAAACCCCTTGTGACCATTATATAGCCGTTGGGACCTTAAAATATATTTGGAGGTCCTGTGGTCAATCTAAGGTCAGGTAGAGCTTCAATTTTAAATCATGTAAGATGCATGCACATTCAAACCTAATTACTATTACAACCAAGAAAATAAATAAGTCTTCGTGTCTTCTGCTCCTCAATGATCCATGGAGTATGCTGATTGGTGTTCTTCTCAGTGCTCTTTACAACTTCCATTTTGCATTCATCACTTGTGCTTACAAAAATATAAACCTATTCACACTTAGTTACACAAGCGGGATATTGTGGTTTGTCATTATCAAAATAGGAATTGGACTCAAAAAGTCAACAACAATAAACCCTAAAACTGAAACCCTAAGCTCCAACCCCTAAACCTTAACCCTAAACCCTAAAACCTAAACCCTAAACCCTAAACCTTAAACCCTAAACCCTAAACCCTAGACCCTAAACCCTAGAACCTAAACACTAAACAATAAATCCTAAACCCAAAACCATAAACCCAAAACCAAAAACCGGAAACATAAAACCCAAAACCCTAAACCCTAAACCCCAAACCCCAACCCTAAACCCTAAACCCCAAACCCCAACCCAAAACCCTAACCACTAAACCCTAAATGCAAAACCCCAAACCCTAAACCTAAACCCTAAGCCTTAACCCTAAACCCTAAACCCTAAACTAGAAACCCATTACCCTAGACCCTAAACCCTAAACCCTAAACCCTAGACCCTAAACCCTAAACCCTAGAACCTAAACACTAAATAATAAATCCTAAGCTCTAAACCCTAAACCCTAAGCACTAAAAAATATACCCTAAACCCTAAACCTTAAACCCTAAACCCTAAGCTCTAAACCCAAAACCCCAACCACTAAACACTAAACCCTAAAACCTGGACCCTAAACACTAAACAATAAACCCTAATCCCTAAACCCTAAACTCTAAACTCTAAACCTTAACCCTAAACCCTAAAACCTAAACCCAAAAACTTGTACTTTGAACCCTAAACCTTAAACCCTAAACCCTCAACCCTAAACTCTAACCCCTAAACCCTAGAACCGCAAACCCAAAACCCAAAACCCAAAATCCAAAACCCAAAACCCAAAACCCTAAAGCCTAACCCTAAACCCTAACCCCTAAACCCTAAACGCTAAACCCAAAACCCTAAAATATAAACCCTAAACCAAAACCCTAAGCCCTAACCCTAAACCCTAACCCTAAATACTAAACCCTAAACCAAAAACCCTAACACTTAACCCTAAACCCTAAAACCTAAATCCTAAAACCTAAACCCTATTTCCAAAATCGAAAACCCTAAACCTTAAACCCTAAACCCACCCTAAAGTCGAAACCCTGGACCCTAAACCCTAGAACCTAAACACAAAACAATACACCCTAAACCCTAAACCTTAAACCCTAAACCCCAAACAGTAAACCGTAAACCGTAAACCCTGAACCCTAAATCCCCAACCCTAAACGCTGAACCCTAATCCCTAAACCCTAAACCAAAAACCCTGAATCCAAAAACTAAACCCTAAATCATAAAGCCTAAATGCTAAACCCAAAACCTTAAAAACTAAACCCAAAAAAAAAAACCCTAAGCCCTGACCCTAAACCCTAAACCCTAAACCCAAAACCCAAAACCGTAAACCAAAAACCCTAAACCCTAAACCAAAAATCCTAAACCCTAACCCTAAGCCCTAAACCCTAAACCAAAAAAACCTAAACCCTAACACTAAACACTAAACCCTAAATCCTAAACCCTAAACCCTAGGCCCTAAACACTAAACAATAAACCCTAAACCCTAAAACCTAAACCCTAAACCCTAGACCCTAAACTCTAGAGCCTAGACCCTAACCCTAAACCCTAAAACCTAAACCCAAAATG